>NC_035437.2:140812489-141112489 GCF_002127325.2 Helianthus annuus | reverse complement strand
ATTCTAAATATTTTAGGGGTGTCAGAAATATTTTTGGAGGGTTGATATATCTTGGTTCAACTCCTGGATTATTTAATAAAATATATAGTGCACTCACATTAAGTATAGTAACCCAATTTAACTTTATCCCTACGTCACGAGATAGAACCCCAACGAATTTAGGCAGAGCCTTGACATACGTTACGGGGCCCTAGATCAATCGGACAGGGTATCGGTGCTTAGGCTAGGGGGTATGGGGTTCGTCCCCACCCCGTCGAGGAACGGCGACGACCGTCAGACCATGTCGCCCCCCCCCCACGTCCCGTCCTCAACGCCGAGATCTTGCCGTTTGCGACGAACCAATTTTGGTGGGCCCCTAGTCAAATGTAGCCGTTTAAAAAAAATAATAAACAGCAACCCACCACCGCCGGGAACTACAACCGCCACCGCCGGAAAAGTGATCGGAGAAAGCGGTTATCGGTGGAGAGAAAGGGGGAGGCGGTGGAGGGTTTTGAATCGCCGGAAAAGTGAAGGAGTGTTCTTCTGTAAAGGTGTTGCAGACAAAAAATGGCTTGTGCAAATGCGGCGACATTGGGAAGATGATGGAGATGAAGTATTAAAAGAGGAGGAAAACCTAGAACTAGATCAACGGCTCTATTGCGTTATTTGTTGGGCTTCTTAGTACTGCCCAAGCCCATGTACAATGTATTAACAGATGTCTTCAAAGATGTGCTCATTTGTGAGCCCAATAAGAATTTTATTTTAGAGGAAACTTCTATTTTTTTTTAATGTAAGTTTTTTTTTAAGTTTATGTAATGTTTTTAAATATTAATGAAAATATTTTGTTAATTTATTTGTTAAATGTTAAAAAAAGGAGAAGATTAAAAAAATAAAAAACATAAAAGTGGTGGGGTAAGATCATTTAGGACCATCCTCCATACCCTCTAGTTTTGTGGGATGGACCATCCTTGGGAGGACTATGATGTGGTGCCTACGTGGCGGATCATCCTCCAAGGGAGGACCATCACCATACCCTCTAGCCTTAGGGGTAAAACACTTAAAACATGGCAAGGCTTTAAAAATATGGAAATGCAAAGAGATGGGCGAGACATAGAGTAGAAGAATAGGTGTGTAAATTGTGAAGTCCTATGCCTGCTATTTATATTTGCCATCCTGCTTAGAGTTCACGCAAATTTTGGCCACCTATTCATATTCATTAATTGTTTTTGTTTATTGTTCCTACACGTATTCCTGCAATCATTATAGGCAATATGCATATCCATATTTAATTCTCACATTTCCATTTAGTTTTTATTTTAATATCATTTTATTTCCTTCTTTGAAATTTACGTACAACAATATTAATACATATATTAATATTATTTTATTGTTTTATATATTATAATTAATTCAACTGCTTCATTTATTTGGCGCTCATAACTTCTAAAATATAACGTTTTATAAAACAATGAACATGTCATTAGAACGAGAATAATCTTATCTACATTTTGAACCAAGTTTCATTAAAAACGGAGTAGGTTCAAATATAATGTATTTTTATTAAATGGTTCCTAGGCCTCGTCTTGGTACTTCATATTTCTAACATCCAACTTACCCGTAATCCACTCGTTTAATAACTTTATTTTAAAATTTGAAATCTTGGGAATGTTACATATAAACTACCTATAACTAGCATTTTTAAGTGTATGTTTAATCTTAAATACACTATTATATTCGAAATTTATTTGATAATTGTATAAAATGGACTAAGGGTCTTACAAGTTGGTATCAGAACCCTGGTTTAAGAGATTCAAGTATGGTAGGAAAAACTATGCTTGGACTTAAACCTTATGCTCTTGATAAAGATTGGTGTTCGGTTCAAGGCTTGATCGCAAAATCCGGTAAGTTATTCAATACATTAACGGTCTAGCATGTAAAGTGTTGAAAACAACACATAGGTTTATCATGTAAAACAAGTTACCCCAAATAAAGCGATAAAAGACCGATATAGTTAAATGGGTTACGTGTGTTAACACGTGTCGTATAAAGCCTTGTATGATAATACGGGTACTTGTTAATGTTAACGTTACTAACATGTGTAGACGTTTTAAGTTGAAGGAACGTCGCATTGGAAGATGACGAGAGTTTAAAGAATTATGGATGCGGTAAAGGAACAGAGTGAAGTATGACAAGTAAGTCATACATGCCAAAGACATGAATCGAGGAACGATCTCGAATGAGAGATAAAAAAACCAGGAAAGTTTATCCGGGCAAGTATCTTCAAGGTACACGTCTTAAACTTATAATATAACTAGAAATATGCAACAAACACATAGTGAATGACAGTTGCATATAAAATACGAAACTTGGAAGACCTGGATAGATTACATATTCAGGATGACGTTTCTAAGAGAAATTCAGTAGATATATATATTATTCACAATTGTGAATAATAAGATAATACTGAACTTAGTTAAATATAAAGTTGGACGAAAATAATCATCCAAGTAAGTATTCTCAATATAAATCTTATTGAGAGAAGTAATGATCACATCAACGAATGTGATTGTATAAATGGGTATAAAAGGGGACATTTATATGTTCAAGGATAAAAACGGGTAAAACTAATAATTATAAATTGGCAATTTAATAAAGTTTTACCAAATGAAATAAATCGAGAGATTACTTACATGGGATGTGATGTGGTAGTTATAACAAGGTTATGTGTACCATGTGTTGATCGCTTACTCTGGCCAAGTAAGTAATGAACGCATGATACCATAAGCTTCTTATAATGAGCACAGTTATGTCCAATGTGGTAAGGTCGAGACTAAATAAAAAGTTAAAAGAATCTTGGAGTCAAGAAAATCTTATGGGCATACTTGTATAAATGGTTTTCGAGAGAACCATAAAAACGAAGTATGGTGCGCATAGAAATGGATGATTCAAGTAAAACATGAAATAAGTCATTTTGGACGAAAGAGTGTTGGTGCACGAATGTCTAAAGCCTGCGTCTTAGTCTTAGTTGATCAATCTATAGGGTCTAGATGTGTTAATTATGAATGTATAGGGGGTTAATATGTAAATTTGGGTTTGAAATGTTATGATTTCGCTTTTAGGGACATTGTGTCATATGAGCGAAATCCCATCAAGATGATTTCGCTCATAGTGACATGGTCACATAAGCGAAACCTTCCCCTCTATGTAGTGTTGTTTTCTCATTATGCACGTTCATGTCTCCAGTGTAGCCGAACTGCTGCTCGTGTATTTTGTGAAAGATCAATGAGAAAACTGTTTTAAAGTGATCTACTTCTGTTTCTACTCCGTTTCTGCTTTGATTCATGCCGATTTTGTATTTCCGCTGCATTTTCGGTAGTTGCTAGCTCTTATTGACTCAAACGACTGTCAATAACAGTCCTACAATTGGTATCAGAGCCAGTTGTGAGCTAGTTAACCCGAATCAAAGCCTTTTTCTAGCACATTTTGAGTTTCTGGACTTTCCGACGGACAAAATGGACTGAAATTTGAACACATAGTGTAAAATTGTCTAATAACAAACCCTTGAGAAATTCAGACCTAAAAACAGCTTAAAAGTGACCTAAAATGGCTCGTGAACAGGTTTCGCTCGAAGGTACTTGAGTGATTTCGCTCATACGGTATAAGCGAAATCAGGGGTTTCGCTCTTGAGGTTTCGCTCATAGTGTCATATTTGGTTTCGCTCTTGTGGTTTCGCTCTTGTGGTTTCGCTCTTGTGGTTTCGCTCAAGCTGACACCCTAATTTCACTCATATGGCCATTTCCTGATTTCGCTTTTCTGACCAAAAGTTGATTTCGCTCATAACAACACTTAGAGTCTGATTTCGCTTATAAGGCCTGTTTTATTGTAAAAATCATGTTTTGAGCGTTTAGTCCGTTTCGTACATGATCGAGTGTTGGAAACTTAGTCTGTGTTAAAAGTTTTTCGATAAAAATAACCTGTTAATCAAAAAGTTAAACATTTTTGGAAATTTGTCACTAAAAATGGAACATCAAGACTTTTATAACTTGTTTGCGGGGATAGGCATGTCGGTTACGCAAAGTCCGGCGAGTATAGTTCAGAACGTTAACATGGAGAATGAATTAGGGACAATGCAAAAGCCTCCAAAGCTTATGAGTTTGGATGAATATGCGGGTTGGTCAAGTCGTTTCAAAAACTAGGTGCAAGTCAATCACTTCGAATGTTGGATGAAAATAGAGGCGAAGTATGTACCACCACTTAACGGTATGGGATTGGAAAAGGGCATCGGGAGTTTGACAGAATCTGAACAGATTGACTTCAAGGCTAAAAAGAAGATGGTGAGCATTCTGCAACAGGCTATCAAGGAAGATATTCTCGTTTTACTGCATCATGAAGATAATTCTCAGTCAATGTGGCAAGCTTTGAAGCTAAAATTCCAAGGCAGTGTTTCGATGATTAAAAGCAAGAAGGCCTTAATCAAGAAGGAATTTGACATTTTTACTGGGATTAAAGGCGAGACAACAAAGCAGTTAATCGAACGATACTGTCATCTTGTGGTGGAAATGAAGCGGTTGGATATTACCAAGACGAATGAAGAATGGATTGATAAACTTTGTCATGCACTTCCATATGATGAGTGGGGCACTTATCTAATGATGCTGAAGAACAATTCTGATTTTGTGAATCTCAACCTTAGCTCATTCATCGAGAAGATTGAAGCCCACGAGCTGGAATTGCTGAAAATCAAGAAAATGAACTTAGCGAGTGTGTAGCAGGATGTATCGTTGTATTACAAAGGCAACCCTCCAGTTTCAACCAATTTAAGCCCAAAAATACAGACAGGGTTCATTGCTGATAACACCTCAAGTGTTTCTTCAAACACTCCGCAATCCGGCAATTCTTCACCATTCGCGAACTTTGAACCGAATGTCAAAGCTCAGGAACAGCCTTCACCTCAAAGCTCAACTGGATCCAACCAGCAAGCGTACGTTTCTGGGGTACAGTGCAATATTGCAGTAAACATAAAGAATGGAAACGAGATCACGGAAACAGCCGCAAAACAGCACATAGCACTGCTTGCTTCCGTTCTTGAGGCTTATGAGGGCTTAGTCGCAGGAAGGATCGGTAATCCTGACATGACGAAGGAGGATTACGACCAAATCGATCCCGAAGAGCTTGAATTGATCAACATCAAATGGTGCATGGCGAGTTTAGTGCGTAGGGCTCAACGTTTCATGGAAATTACAGGCCGAAACAGTCTATCAGGCCCCGATCAAAATTTAGGGTTTGATAAGTCAAAAGTTACATGCTTTAAATGTAAAGAACGCGGTCACTTCAAACGAGAATGTCCTAATCGTGAAGTAAACAATCATCAAAACCCGTTCACCAACGACTACTACAGGCAAGCGATATATCACCGACCAAACCAACAGCCAACTGTTCAGAGGCCATAGATTGAGAATAAACCGGAAAAGGCACTGATCGTGAATCAAGACGATGAAAAGGTTGCTGCAGGTTTCAGCTGGGATAAGTATATCCCCGGTAGCGATGGACAGGCCATGATGGCTGAAGTTGTTGAAATTTCTGAGATGGTGTCTGAGCCAGAAATAGTTACTGAAGATGTTTCTGTGGTTGTTGAAGAGGTTTCTGGTGAAAATGCGGTCAATATTGAAGAGATAGCTGCTGAAGTGTATTATTATCAGTCAGAGCAGGAGGTTTTGGGAAGTTTAATGAAATCTGTATTGCCTCCTAACATTTCTGAATCTTTTGCAGGTTACTTTGAAGAACCAAGGACCGGATCATGCTCAAGATTTGAAGAGAAGAAAGAAGTCGTTGAAGAATTGATCGACGTGTCGAAAGAGATGACTGAAGAAGTTCTGAAAGACATAGCTGACAAAGCACTTATGGGAAAACTCAAAGAGGTAGACTCAGAATCCGAGGAGTCAAAGTCTGTCAGTAGTGTGTCTGTCAAACGAGAGGAATCTGGAGTTCAGGAGATCAAATCAGTCAAACTGTCTGAGTCTGAGTCAAACAATGTCGGTAAAACTGATTGTGTAGAGCAGGTTGTTGAAAAAGTTGTTTCAATCCCTGAAACACCGTGCAAACAGTGTTTAGAACCATGCACGGAGTGTCTTGAAAAAGACACTAAGTATCAGGAATTGAAACACCACGTTGATATGATTAAGTTTGACCTTGGCCAAGTTAAAGAGGCGTACGATACTCTTAAAAGGTCAATCAAGATGATCCAAAAGGAAAGTGTCGAAAACGATAAAGCTACAAAATTGGCTAAAGCAACATTATTTGATAAACAAAATGAAGTCAATTTTCATTTAGACACGATCGCATCTCTTAGAAAAGAACTCGAATTGGCTAAAATTGAAAACGATCAGATTGATAAAAAGCTATGAGTTATGTGGCTTCATCGTACGTTCTTGAACAAATTGTTCCTCAATAGCCACATGTTGCACCAGTCTTCAAGAGCGTTCCACCCCCAATGTGGAATCATTACACACAGAAATATCCAGATGGGGTGGAAGCTGCTTTAAATCTCAAATTGAGATCGGTTGAGGATAATCTGCCTGAAAGTATAGATGTCACATTCTCTGCATCCGATACCGACAACGAATCACAGGTTATCAAAACAGTTGTCGATCAGGTGTTGGATGAGGAGAGTGAGAAATCTGAAAAGGCTCAATCTCAGAAGGTTGTTAGTGATTCTGAAGATCAAGGGAATTTCTTAGATCGATATGTACCGAAATCGAAAAAGAGTGCGAAAGATGATCCGATCATGGTGGTATACACTATGGTTGGAACAGACAAATTGTATTCCGATTCCGAGTATCCACTTCAGAATGTGAAGATCGAAAAATGTCGAAAAAGTGTTTAAACTGATTGAAATGAACATTAACGAGGTAAATAACAATGAATTCTTTTCGAAACCTAAGAAATCGTTTGTTACTTCATGTCCCACAAGTTCGGGAAAGAAAGAAGGGGTTGGTAAAGGTCAAAACAAGAAAAATAATCTTAAAAACAAAGGAATCGGGTTTGAAAAGAAAACGGCTAAACAGGTGTTTAAGCCGAAAGAGAAGATGAATGATATTTTTGTCGCTAGTCCTAGTGTTGACGATGAGAAAGATTATATTTTCAGTCAAAAAGCTGTGGACGATTTCAATGCAGCAAAGAAGGTGAAAGAAGAGTCAGTCAAATCTACTTTTGTTGAACATGACAAAAGGGTGTGTTACCGCTGCAGTGAAATCGGACACATGGCAAAACAGTGTCAGAAAGTGATTGAGAAACCTGTTGTTGTAAAACCGGTTCAAAAACAAACTGTTCAAAAACCAAGTGTTCAAAAACAAACTGTTTCTAAACCAACTGTTCAAAAGTCAAACGTTAAAAAACCTCGACCTAAATCTCCGACTGACACAAAGGGCAAAAAGCCGATGGTTTCTCCGATCCGCATTTTGAAAAGAGGGGAATCTTTGAAGTCGGAGGATAAGCCGAAATCGACTTTCGAGATTGGCGAATCCTCTAAAATTCGAAAGACTTCAAAAATTTACCCTAAGACAAAAATTTTTGAAAATCAATCTTGGGTCGCAAAGTTGAAACCGTCGGTTGAGGTCAAAAAGATGGAGAACGCTTTGAAAATTGATTCAAACATTTTTAAAGATGACGTTGTTGAGTTTGAAAACGATATTGATAAATTTCTTGTTGAATTTCCACCAATAACTAACCAAGTTAAAACAAGTGTGAAAGAAGAGGTTCCAAATGTCACATTTGATTTTCCGAAAACAAATGAGAAGTGTAATGTTGTGTTCGGAAGTGTGTCAGAAGTTAAGAAATCCTGGGCTTCATTGTTTGAATAAATTTGATTTGATGTTTGTAGGGGCTGCCCAAGTCTATTCTATCGAAGTGGATTATGGATAGTGGCGCTTCAAGGCATATGTCTGGGACGCTTGCTCTGCTCTATGATGTTAAATCCATAAACGGAAGCTATGTTGGATTTGCCGGGAATCAAGGTGGAAGGATCGTTGGTCAAGGAACGCTGTCAAATGGAGTGATTTCGTTCGACAAAGTGAACTACATAGTAGAGTTAACAAACAATTTACTCAGTATTTCACATATCTGTGATAAAGCGTTTAGTGTACACTTTACTAAAACTGAATGTGTTGTTTTGAAACCAGGGTTTAAAATCCCTGATGAGATGGTGCTGTTGCGAGCTCCGCGGGAGAATGATCTTTATATACTTGATATGAGCGTCACAACGCCAACATCTCATTAGAAACAGTGTTTTGTATCTAAAACTAAAGCGACAGAAAAAGATTCGATAATGTGGCATCAAAAGATGGGCCACATTCATGTTCGCAAAATGAACTTTTTAGTACACAATGATTTGGTTGATGGTGTTAATCTGAAGAATTTTCACTTAAGTGATGATTGTATAGCGTGTAAGAAAGGAAAACAGACTCGGAAGTCACACCCATTGAAGATCATGAACACAATCAGGTTACCTTTTGAGAGATTGCACATGGATCTCTTCGGGCCTGTCAACGTAAAGAGCATCAGCGGAGACTTATATTGCCTGGTGGTGACTAATGACTTTACGAGATTTTCTTGGGTAGTGTGCTTGGAATGTAAAGATCAAACTTTTGAGTCATTGATGGTGCTTTTCAAGAAGATGGAAACGGTGTATAAACAGCCAATCCGGAGGATTCGGAGCGACAACGGAACGGAATTTAAGAACAACAAGATGTACGAGTTCTGCAATGAGAAGGGAATTCTTCATGAATTCAGTGCGCCGTACACTCCACAACAAAACGGCGTAGCTGAACGGAAGAATCGGACCCTGATTCAGACAGCCCGTACAATGTTAGCCGATTCCAAGCTACCAATCTTTTTCTGGAGTGAAGTAGTTTCAGCAGCATGTTACACATTGAATAGAGTTCTCACTGTCAAGAAGTACAAAAAGACATGCTTTGAGCTGCTGCACCGTTATAAGCCGAATCTTGAGTTTTTGGAGCCGTTTGGGTCTCCTTGCACTTTTATTGATGAAAACGGTAAATTCGGTGCTAAATCTAATGAGGGTTTCTTTGTAGGTTACGCAAGCCCGCTGAAGAGGGTGTTCGTACCATGCCTGGGGAAGGTGATTCTAGTCCAACACGTGGATTGTCAGAAACACACTCCATCGCCACAACTTCCCGGACAAAGATTCCTATTCGACTACGATAAACTCTGGGAGTCGTTTCAACTGCCTGTCGAGCCGAGTGATGAGGAACTAGCTTTTCTGTACCAGTACCAGCAATATACTTCACAAGAGCCAGTGTCTAGTCCGCTAGAAGTTTCTCAACCCACCGGGGGTACTCACGACAATGAAGCAGGACCGAGTGGAACAACTCACGAACCACCAGAGGAACCAGCTCCATCTTTTGACGAATCTGACGACTCAGAAGCGGAACCCGATCCGACTTTTGATGAGGATCCAACGGAAGCTGAGGATCAAACCGTTGATCTTGACATATCGAGCTTGGAATCGGAAGTAAATGTGCCTGACAATGTTATGCCACGGACGTTGTCTTACCATCCTTCAGAACAAATTATTGGTGACCTGCAAAGTGGTGTCAAAACCCGACATCAAATAGACCGAGCTCGTACTTGTTTTTACTCTTCTATTGTTGATTTGCATAAAGAAGTCTCATTAAAATGTTTCATTTCGCAGATAGAACCCAGAACTTACAAAGAAGCGTTGACTGAGGATAGCTGGGTGAATGCAATGCAGGACGAGCTGCAACAATTTGAAAAGCTGGGTGTCTGGAGACTCGTCGATCTGCCAAAGAATCAGAAGTTAATCAAAACAAAGTGGGTTTTTAACTGCAAATGAGATGATAGAGGCGTCGTGGTGAGGAACAAAGCACGACGTACAAGGCTTCAGTCAACAAGAGGGCATAGACTACGATGAAGTTTACGCACCGGTTGCCAGATTGGAGGCAATTCGGATATTTCTAGCCTTCGCGTCATGGAAAGATTTTAAAGTGTACCAGCTAGACGTCAAATCTGCCTTCCTTTATGGACAAATCAGAGAAGAAGTGTATGTGGGACAACCGCCAGGGTTCACAGATCCACTGCACAAAAACAAGGTGTATCTACTGGACAAAGCGCTTTACGGACTTCACCAGGCCCCGAGAGCCTGGTACGAGACGCTTTCCCAATACTTGTTGGCCAACGGGTTCACAAGAGGGACAGTAGACAGCACTTTGTTCACCAAGGAAGAGGCAGGACACTTGTTGATCGTGCAAATTTACGTTGATGACATCATCTTTGGTTCCACCAACGACGACCTGTGCAAAGAATTTGAATAGGTGATGAAGAAAAAGTTTGAGATGAGCTCAATGGGGGAGATGAAGTTCTTCCTCGGGCTGCAGGTAGAGCAAATGCCCGACGGAATCTTCATTCACCAAACTAAGTATGTGAAGGACGTGCTTGACAAGTTCGATATGACAGATTGCAGTCCTGCATCAACCCCCCTTGCGCAGAATCATGGGATATGTCCAGACGAGAATGGAGTGAAAATGGACGAGACATTGTACCGATCAATCATTCGCTCTCTAATGTATCTCACGGCTTCCCGTCCAGACATCATGTACCCTACATGCCTTTGCGCCAGATATCAGTCAAATCCAAAGCAGTCACACCTGACTATAGTGAAACGTATCTTTCGGTATTTGAAAGGCTGCCCAAGCATCGGCTTGTGGTATCCTCGATCGGGTGACTTTACTTTATCTGGTTTTGCTAATTCTGACTTTGGGAGCTGCAAGCAAAACGCAAAGTCCACCACTGCTGGGTGTCAGTTCTTCGGAACTCGACTCATCACCTGGCAGTGTAAGAAACAAACCGCAGTAGCGCTCTCTACATGCGAGGCTGAATACGTTTCGGCCTCCAGCTGTTGCTCGCAGATCCTTTGGATCCAACAGCAGATGCACGACTTCGGTTTGTAGTTCTTAGATACTCCTATCTATGTGGACAATGAAGCAGTGATTAATATTACTAAAAATCTGGTTCACCATTCGAAAAACAAAGCATATTGAAATCCGTCACCACTTTATCCGTGATTGTCACGAGAAAAAGTTAATTCGGATTGAACACTAGCACACCGATAATCAGAAAGCGGATTTCTACACAAAACCTTTTGATAAAAAGAGATTTTATTATCTTTTGAGGTTAAACGGGATGAAAAATCTGCAATCTGGGAGGGTTATTGAATGTGAAGCCGAGTTGGGCGGCGATCTGACGTGAACCTTTGTCGTGTTGTCAATTTTGTTTGTACAGTTTATTTTCTGCTTTTCGATAAAAACAAAAACACAAAAATATGTTTAGTTTTAGGGGGAGAAATTCGCAGAAAAATACAAAAACTTGATAAAATTCAAAAAATCCAAAAACATTAAAAAATACAAAAAGAGTTGTGTAGAATAGGGAAAATGATAGTACATCAGCTAGACGGACACAATACGCTAAAGAATTGTAATGTATAAAATGCAATTAAGCAGTCTCGCTAAAGATGTGCCGGTAGGTTTTTACAAAGTTAGTAGGTCAGTTTGGGATATAAACATAAATTTCACTTGCGTCTGCGTGGGGAACACCTCCAGGATATATAGGTAACCCCTGAAATCCTGTTTGAAGGGTCCCGTATTCTGAGATACTAGGTCTTTATGCTTAGTGATATCTGGGGTATTATCCCGGGACTTCTGCTGTATGGAAATACTGACCTAGTCCCCGGATAATGCTTTACGCATTGCTTTACTTATAAAGCCTCCCCTCAGCATAAAAAATGATGACGCATTGAAAAATGTTAATCATGTGCTGTTAAAAAAAAGATCCTCTAAAGGGGACCCACCTTTAAGTCGAGCCGTCATCTCTCTACGTATACGGAAGTATCGACCTGAGCTCTCACGGCCCTCGCATTACACCCCATTACAGATATCATCTAGGTATACTCACCTGTAAGACTGAATACTGGGATCTGGATACGAGAGTATATACTGAGGTGGGACACATGTAGATGTTTAAGTCCTAAAACACTAATTTTGTATCCCGAACAGATTGAAAGTTTTGTGAGAATTTAAGAGGATCAGTATATCGGCAATCTACGCGAATTATTTAATGCTTAAAATGAAATAACAAGTTTAACGGTGCTTGTGTCTAGTCGGCAGCTGATATGATCCCCTAACACACTCACAAAAAGATTGTGTGTACAGTTTTCAGTTTATTCAGTTAAAAATCCAAAAAAGATTTTAGTTCTCATTTTATTTTCGGCAAGTGACTTTGGGAATCAGACGATCAAAGCTTAGTGCAGATCATGTCTGTGTTTGATGAGGGCTGGGTAAGCTGGAGATGCTAAACAATGATTGGTACAGTGTTTGACAAACTGAAATGTGTTTAAAAATTCAAAAAGTTCAAAAGTTCATTCATTTCAACTATTTTCAGAATGAAATAACTGCATACTTCATAATTCGGTCAACCAAGGTCATTAACTTGGACTTGGTAGGCCAAGCAGTTGACCAAGGTCATTGACTTGGACTTGGTTAACTGGGTGTGACGGTGTTTAATCAGAAAATGGTTAAAAAGTTAAATTTTTGAAAACAACACCATGATTTCGCTCATGTGTCACATTGAAACCAGATTTCGCTCATAGATGCTTCAATGTGATTTCGCTTGTATGTCCCATGTGATTTCGCTCATATGTCATTGGTCTTAAGAGCGAAATCAGGCCAACTATATAAGTGGGCTGATTCCGCTCATAAGTCATTTTCCACCTTTCGCTCATACGACTTCTCACTCCGGCGATATTAAAGCGAAACCCTAAAATCATCCGTTTACAAACGAATTGCTGCCCAAATTTCTACAGATCTTATTGATTTCTTAGTATCTAATCATGGGCAAGGTAGTATGAGGCTTGATTTGATCTATATTAACCTTATTTTGGACTGTCGGTACATGTTATTGAACGAAACTTAGATTTAGGCCTTTAACAGTTGAATCTGAACTTGAAAACAATCATATGCAGTCGTCTTAGTGTGTAGATCATATTATTGTGCATTAATTGTAACAAATCTGAAGTTTGATGATGATTGTCAAAGTATGGGCATTGCAGGTTTAGATCTAGGGGTTTTAGAGGTCAAAATTGAAATTAAAACAAACCCTAAGTGTCGGATTTGTCATATTAACAGATTAGTGTTGTCAATTTTGTGATTTCACAAGTTTTGAGTAGTTAATTGAGGATTTCGCCCCAAACTGTCATGATTCAGTGATTCCGCTCTTAGGGATCTTAGAGTATTTGGGGATTTCGCTCATAAGTGCATGTTATGTTTTTGCTTATTGTGCACATCAGTGGGTTCGCTCTTAATGTTATCAGGTTTCGCTCATGATGCACAATGTTGAACAATGTTGATTTCGTTCTTGTGAACAATCCTGATTTCGTCCTTAGTGACATTGTGATTTCGCTTATTGTACAGACTTGTGATTTCGCTCATTATACACTTAGGATTTTCAAGTGAAACTGTTGTGATGAAATTTTTCTAAATGTCTGATTTAGTGTATGTGATCTTGATGTGCAGGGTTCCAGTGTTGTCTTTGATCCTCTTCACAACAGTTGTTATGATTTGGATATTCAGAAAAAACCCAGAGTTGGCAAAGTTTAGTGGTATAGTGGAATTCATGGGTCGTATTCCCATCCAGAAAGCACTTATTGATCAATGACCACTATACAGATCTCACATAGAACGTTTCTGGAAAAATGCAAGTTACAATGATCAGAAAAAAGTAATTTCATCAATTGTCGAGGTGCATGGTAAAAATGAGAAGATACTTGTCACTGAAGCGCATATTCGTGAAGTAGTTAACTTTCCGAATGAAGCAGAATCCCCAATAAGATTTCCGAAACGTATGGTGAAAGGCTGCATGCTAAGAATGGGTTATCAGGGAGCTTTGAATGCTGGAAATTATTTGAAGTCAAAATTTCAAAAGCCCTACAAGTTCCTGATTCACTGTGTATTGATGTCATTGAGCCACACAAAAGGAGGTTATGATTCGATGCGTGACTATCAAATGAATATGGTTACGGCGTTAGTGTTGAACAAGAAGTTTGTATTCCACTATATGGCTGAGAATATTAAGACAGACAGCAAGAGTTGGATGTATCCGAGGTTCGTGCAGATGTTGATTGATCATGCTTATCCTGAGATTGACAGAAACATAAAAATTGACTTGTTGATACAATCTCATATGAGCAACGATTCACTTAAACAGCTTGTGAGATACCACCCAATCACCCAGAACCGAAAATTGGTGCTGAATTATTTGGTTTTATAAAAGATGCAAACTACATTGATCCAGATCCAGTTGATCATCAGAACTAGAGAAACGAAGCTGAAAAGAAAGAGACATGAAAAGGACAATGATGATGTTTATGTTCCTTCTCCAGAACATGTCTCTGAGTCACAATCTCCTCCAGGTGGTAGAAAGAAAGCTGGAGCTCGAAAGAAAGTAGTTTCTCCAAAGATCAGAAAGGTTACACCGAAGATATCAAAACCGAAGATTGTGCTAAAGAAGAAACCAACAAAAGAAACCAGGAAACCAAAAACACCACCACATGAACCAACACCACATCAATCGCCAATTCGTTCACCACCCAGACAACCTACACCACCACAACCATCCTCACCACCAAAACAACCAACACCACCAAGACAACATGCACCACTACATCTTTCACCTCCACCACAACAAACCCTTCTTACATCGCAAGAAATCTTTCAAACACCTCCACTCACCCAAGGTCAACTAACACCTGGTTCTGCGGGATACCGAAATTTTCCAAATGTTCCTTCGAATTTGAATGTGAGCCTTGATGATGTAGGAGATTTTGATTTTGCAAACACCTCACAAGTAAAGAATGTTGAAAAGAAGGTTGATGAAGTGATTGCTGAGAACAAGAAATTAGCTGCTGAAAACAAGAAAGTTGCAGATCGTGAAAGAATTCTTGAAATGCGTGTGAAAAGGTTGGAGGGTGATAACAAAGAGTTGTTGAAAAAGATTGATTCTGATCAGTCAGAGATAGATATCTTGAAGGTGAGAGTTGCTGAGCTTGAGGAAGAGAAAGCTCGTCGAGATGAACAAAATGAGTACTTCAAGTTGAAGAACAAAGAACTAGAAGCAGCTAAAGCGTTCAGAGATCATGAATTCTATATGCTGAATAAAGTAGTTGAAAGTATGCTCGGAACGTCTGTAGAGCAAAAGTTTGAAGAGCCGCAAGTTGAAGAGCGAAGAGCAGAACGTCAAGCTAAAATTGATGAACAGATGAAAGAAAAGGGTAAAGGCGTTGAAGGAAGTTCTGCAGTGACTGAGAGATCGATTGTTCCTTCAATGGTTGTTGAAAATCCCGAGCCTATCTCTGCAATATCTGGTCTTTTTGAGGATGAGACACCTCTTGATGAGTTAATCGGTGATAGTGATGAGGAAGATGATGATAAGGAGGATGACGAGGAAGATGATGAAGATGAGAAAGTCTATTCTGCGAGCAGTCATGGTTCTGGTAAAGACGATGATGATGATGATGCTCAGGGTGGTATAGGGTTGAAAGTTACTGAGGCTTCCACTGAAAAGACTGTTGATGATTTGATGAACGATTCAGTGAACGAAGAATCAGGGGGAGCTGATAGACAGGGGGAGTCAGGTGATGCACAGAATGTTCAACAAGCTCAGAAGTTGATTCTAAGGTTGGATACTTATCGTGAAGAAGGAGAGCATTTCCATACTTACACATTGGAAGCAATTAAAGAAATGACTCGCATGGTAAATCCTGACTTTAAGTTCGATTTTGAAGAAGAATTGAATGCTGAGTTTGAAGAAGAGTTGAATGCCTTCGACATCAACCAACAGCCTGAGTATGAGTATAGATATGTTGAAGAGGCTGATATGTATGACAGAGTTGAAGTCGAAGATTGGACAGATAACGAAAGTGTTAGTGAAGATACCTCACAGTTGCCAACGTTGATGGAATTCTTTACTGAGGAGAATCGTGACGAGTTGCGAAGAAAGGTAGCTGAAATTTTGAAAGATGTGAACTTTGACGGCACTCCAAAAGATATGGCAAAAGAAGAACGTAAAAAGTGGTTCAAAGAAAGTCACGAGAGGAAGTTCAAACGACCTTTGAAGTATTATCAACGTGATCGAAGCGTATCTCTCGGTGACATTATTAGCTGGGGTTTTTTGCCGCAAATTAATGCGTATACGATCAGAAGAGAATGTGGTGTTCAGTATTTTGAAAAGTTACATGATATTATGTCACTTCCATGGTGGGATGTGGATAAGTTGTCAAAGGTTAGAACTTTGGGATATCCTGTCAGGAAGAACGACATTGCTATGTGGGGATTGATAAAGTTCGAGGCTTTGAGAGACTTCAAACACTGGAAGCCACACTATCCGAAGAGAGTTACGAGGAGAGATCCAGTGACAGGTGTTGAAGAGACGATACTGAATGTGAAAAAGCCTAAAACGATGAAGACTATACCAGTGCCATCAATGGAGCAAGAGTTTTACAAAGGCTTCATGGGCTGGGTTTATAGTTGTATTACAACTGAAGCAGTGATTACTTATCGAGCAGGGAGCGAATTACGAGAGATACATGTGTATGATCCTATGTGGCTTGTGAACTGCTCTGCAAAGGATATCGAATGTTTATTCATCAACAAAATTCACTATCGGCCTGAAGATAAAGAGCAAGCCATGCAATTTCAGCGAGTTGCAACCCTTTGCTTTCAGAAGAGTATTAATTCTGAAAGTAAATGGAAGTCATCATGGTGGTCGCTCGATGAGAAGATGAAAAGGAAAGCTGCTCGTGAACGTCAAAAGCTTGAAGAGAACAGAGGCAAATGGATGCACATTCAAGCTGAAGAGGATAAGAAGAGAAAGAAAGAGAACGACAAGATACGGAATTTGCTTAGGAAAAAGCCTAAGCAGCACAAAGAAAAGTTTAAGTCCCTGTGAAGACCCGAAGACCAAGACTGAAGACTACGGCTGTATCCAAGGGGGAGTTTGTTGGTGCACGAATGTCTAAAGCCTGCGTCTTAGTCTTAGTTGGTCAATGTATAGGGTCTAGATGTGTTAATTATGAATGTATAGGGGGTTAATATGTAAATTTGGGTTTGAAATGTTATGATTTCGCTTTTAGGGACATTGTGTCATATGAGCGAAATCCCATCAAGATGATTTCACTCATAGTGACATGGTCACATAAGCGAAACCTTCCCCTCTATATATAGTAGTGTTGTTTTCTCATTATGCACATTCATGTCTCCAGTGTAGCCGAACTGCTGCTCGTGTATTTTGTGAAAGATCAATGAGAAAACTGTTTTAAAGTGATCTACTTCTGTTTCTACTCCGTTTCTGCTTTGATTCATGCCGATTTTGTATTTCCGCTGCATTTTCGGTAGTTGCTAGCTCTGATTGACTCAAATGACTGTCAATAACGGTCCTACAAAGAGCCATGATTGACAACAAGGGGCATATAAAACCAAAGTATAAATGACTACCAAGGTCATAGAAACAAAAGTATTGCCCATACGAAAAGACGATCGAAGTCGTTGACTTTGATCGTATTAAAGAAAGGATGATGATGATAATCATCATTCAGAATTTATAAGATCATCAAGTATGGCCACATAAAGAATACAGGTTTGGTTAAATAAAGCGATAGATTTCGCTAAGAAAACCAAACAAGTTAAAACGAAGTCTTAATGCGCATCTAAAGGGTTGCATTAATAATAACTTCGGTAAAATCACCCGGTTGATGGGTAGGAAACTAAACACATGCGTAAACCGAGAGACGGGAACGCGAATTTAAAGTCAAAGGACTCGGATTCTGAGTTATGACTAAAAGACTATTAAATTTCATAAATAGAAATTTTGAATAAATATGTTCGACTATTTTGGGGTTGAACGGGTTGAATAAAGAATAACGTTTGATTACTTATAAGTGATGGATTTCACATTAACAAGTCAAACGGATTAAATACAATATAATGTCGGATGTCATAAGTAAGCGCAAACCGGATAACGGTAGCGTTAATCACAAAAGAATAGTAAGCCCGGTAATAGTACATAATCAAATACGAATATATGCAAACCAGATAATGGTGAGTATAGGATAAACCGACGCCTAAATGACATGAGAAGTCATAGAGTCGGGCGAATGATCTGAAATAAAACGATTGTAGTCACGAACTACAATCAAGGTTAACGGATCTGAAACTTGAAATCAAATGATTTAGCAAATATAAACAAGGTGCCTTAACACCAAACATATATTTTAAGAAATAATGTTTTTATAAACATAAATTCTGATAAGAATTTTGAAATAAACTTAAACATTATGTGACGCGATCACGGTCAAGAAAAGTAATGTGAAATATAGTCACATAATAGCCGACGAGATGGGTATAGTGTAACTGGACTAATAAGTCTAGTTAGTGAGACCGGGTAAGGTCGAAATTCAAATTAAGAATTTGTTTAATACGTTATTTACCTTGAGAATAGCATGGAATAAACAAAACCAATAGAATTACAGGATCAAGTGGCCAAATTGGCAACTCGGTCAAGTAAATGACAAAAGTATATAGAAATACAAGATATAAAGTAACGGCTCATGAGGCCTCACAAAAAAAAAATATATTGGTCACCTATGTTGAGGGATCATAAGGCTATAGGTCCACAAACAATGAAGTTTGTTTGTTAGAAGTGAAAGATTTCACTAAAGACCTTTAAACGGGTCAAAATAACGGATTCATAAAGAATTCGCTAGTATGAAAGCGATGGAATTCGCTAAATTAACCAAACTAGTGGAAATAACGAGATTATGTTATATTGAGTTGTATTATGTCGTATGAGATACGTATATGCTTTGTAACTAAAAAGATATTACCATACTTTCCTGGTAATACTAACACTTGGTTAAAATATGAGCAATGCTCAATTGATTATCTAGATCAAATGTATTGAGTTTAAACTTAATAAATTATGTAAGAAAAGGTTTCGAAGACGAAACCTCTTTAAGGGGGTAGACTTGAACACCCCGAAAACGGGTTCGTTAATCAAACCATATTAATATTAAAAGACGGGTAAATTACCGTAATAGTAAAAGTAACCCGGTGAATATTAGGATTTTTTAAATAAACAAGCCTAATATTTAATAAAAGCTGAACCAAAGCTTTTAAAGAAACAAAGTTTATAAAAAGGCCCGAATTAACGGGACTTAAAATAAACTTAGTCGTAGATTCCCCGAACCCACTAATTTAACTAGGAATATTTAACCTAGTTAATAAGTGGGAATATTGTTAGAAATAAGTAGGTTGTGTCCTACTTAATAACTAACCAAACAAGAGGGGCCAAATCTGGATAATTATAAACTTAAAGTATAAATAAGGAATCAAAACAAAACACACACTCAGTGTGTGTGTGTTCTGTTCGATCTCAGAGAGCTCTCTAGGAGCCAAACTCTAACTCTCAATATAATCATCAAATTGAAGGCTCAAACGAGGTCTAAATTCACAATTGAACGTGAATTAATGATCACCCAAGCTAGGGGATCATAAGGTATGTCAATTTTTGATGATTTGTGAAGTTGTGAATTTTGGATAATCATCATAATCATGAATTATGAATGAATTATTGAAGTTATGATTGAATTAATGATGTATACATGCTTAGGAACCAAACCCTAAGTGAAAATTTTCATATGATGATATAATTTGAATGATTTGATGATTTATCACACTAAGATAAGTGGGTATTAAGCATATGATGAATTTGATGATAAAATTATGATTAGAATCATCATACATGATAGTAATCAAGAAATACTTGAACAAAGTGTGTGTTTGAGTATAAAATCATACTTGCTAAGTAGTAAGTTTAGTATGATAAGATGAAAAACTCAATGATATATTCATGTTGAATGGTGTAAGATATCATTATGTGTTAAAAATGAACTAAGTTGTGTCAAATTGATGAAATTCGATTATATGAACTTGGTTAAATAAGTAGTTAAAACGGTAGACTAATAAGGATGCTTACCGTATAATGAAAAAGTAATAAAACGAGTAATTAAGTTACATCGTGTAATTACTTTTGTCAAATAGGTAGTTTGACTCTTTAAAGTCAAAATGACCAATTATATGATTGAATGATAATTTCGACATAAAGATTGTAGGATGGAATAGTCGTGAATAATTATGACTAATCTAACCATCTTACAAATTTCAATGATAGTTTGACGCTTAACAAGCTAGGTGGAAGTTTGGGAATGAAGCGGGTCAAACGAATTAGGAGTGAAAGGAAAGCATAATCTGGATGCGACGTAAGTCAAAGCTTACATCTTTTATTTAATGATAATGAACCATGTTTAATGGTTAAAAAGAGCTAATACGGCTATTTAGTCATGAAATGACTAAAGGATAATGAGTTTTTAATGAGTACCTTATAAGGTAAACCAATACAAATAATAAGGGTAAAACGGTAAATTGGTCATTCGTTGACTAGAACCGTTAGTGTTGAAAGGCACTTTATGGCGTAAATAATAAAGGGTCAAAAGAGTTAAGAAAATTGTTTATAAGTAAATTGATTGTACGGTGTAAACCGGTGCTAGTCGTGTAGACGAAATTATAATAAATCCATCTCGCAAAGATATACGGTCATTTAGACCAAACGAGTCAAAAGGTAAAATTATCACCCTTTGACAATATCGACTAATGGTTTGTCGAGTTGTATGATTTTAGGAATAAATAGCACATGGATGTTTATATCGCTATTACTTAGCGGCCACTAAGGCAATGTATTGAAACGGGTCAATATATTGATCCGAGCCAGGTATGTATAATGATTCAACTCATCATGTAGAACTTGAGGTTCTATAAGAGTTAGACAAGGTTAAAATATAGATATTCAGTTATCTTTTAGGTAAACCGAATAAATTGAGTTCTGACTATGGTGTTTTAGAAACATATTGGTTTCTAAACAAGATTATAGTTAAAAGGTCGGATTTTTGGCTCAAACAAGTATTTAAAAGTCCTTCGTCGTAAAAGAAGGATGAAAATTGACCAAAATGCCCTTGTAAGCTAATTCGAGTGAACGACCCTTAAAGGTGGTTCGGAAACGAGTTTTATGATTAAATAAATACTTAGAATAAGTGTAGAAAGTGAAAGATGTAAACTCTTGGGTCGAATGACTCTATATGAGTCTTTGTCGTAAAACGATAATCCGAGGGGTAAAACTCGGAACATATAGATATCCACATTAAATCCACCACACATATAGTTGTGGTGTAAGATTACTTGATAAGAAATGTAGGAATACGATGCTAGAAATGAATGAAAGCGATTTTAAGCTTTAAAGTGCTTAAATACCCTTAATGGGTCAAAATAAGCACTTGAGCGTAAATGGGTTTTAATTATGTAATAAACCCGTGATTTGAGACTAATATGATAGGATATATTGAAATTATGAATTTCATGAGTTTAAAGATCAAATAAACATGTTTGTTTGATAAAATCACGAACGGGTCAAAATTGGTAAAAAGGGTAATAAGCCGAAGACTTAAAAGTCTGAAATTTTGTTAATCCGGATGTTAGATTTTAACTCCATATGATGGAGAATTAAATTACGGTCACGTAGGAAAAAACGTGACTTAAATCGGATTAAAAACGAGCAAGTTATGCTCGTTTCCGTAAAAGAAAAGCTAGCTGGAAATATGCAGCTGCAACAGCAAACAGTCTGTGACATTAGAGGTGACGCGCCACGCGACGACAAAGGCCAGGGGCCGTCGCGCGACGCGACGGGGTTCTGGTCTGGCGAAAAATTGTTATTTTAATTGTTTTGTGCTTAGGACTTGTTTATACGCGTTATAAACTACCTATAACTAACTTTTTTCATGTTCTATGAAATATAGATACTAATCTGTAACACCTTGAAAATTTATGTCCAATAGTGTATGAACACGTGTCATAAGCTCTGAACGTGTGAAAGAATACTTTAGAGGGACAAATATTGACAAACGGGGAAAACTATATGAATATAAGGGTCCAAAGTGTCAACGATGGATAATTATATTTAAAAATAGCCCTACAAGAAGTTTATACCTTCAAACGAATAAATCATGGATCATACGAAGCTAAATATGAAAAAAAGTGAGAAATTACAAACTACAGGGGCTAAATGTATCAACATGTGCAAAGTATACCTCTGAGTGACCTTTTAGCAGACCCGAAGCTTTGTAACGGTAAATTATACTCACTAGAATATGTGGTAAAAATTTCATAAAGTTTCGTTATCGTATGAGAAAGTTATGATCAAATCGTGTACGAGGGGTTAAAAGCGTCAACGTTGAATTTTAAGGCCTTATGAGTGTTCACAAAGTTAGTCGAGGACTTAAGTAAGTTAGTAAAAGTCCTAGAGCCCTTAAAAATCAAGTTAGAGGGCTGAAATAGCAAAATTGGGACTTAAAACCACGTTACAAAGGACCAGGGACCAAAAATGCAAAGTTGGAAACTTGTTTGGCTGGTTCTAACAGGCCAGGCGGCCCGCGTAAGAGCCCCTTATGGGCTTACGCGGCCCGCGTCAGAGTGCCAGTAACAGAAAACGTGGACAGGTGCCAGTTCAGCTCTGTAACCGACTTAAATCAGTTGTTTTCTTATACTAGAAGCCTCTCCAATGGTTTTTCATGCAGTAGGGGCACTTGTCTTGATCTGGTAACAATTGTAGACCCTTTTGGCATGATCTTAGAAGATCAACACTCATATATAAGGAGCACTAGTTGTGACCAAGTTGCTCATTCATTTTGCAAAGTTCACAAGAGTATTTCTGGAGCTCTCTGGATAGCAAGCAACCTTCTTAGTGATCCCTAAGCATAATTAGGACTCTTGTAAGTGTCCTTAACCCTTCTTAATTCGTTTTAGCTTAGTTAATTAGCTAAAAGTCAAACCGTTATAATTAAGGTTTGACTACGAGATTAGTCAATAATTACTCAGTCAAATCTCGAATTAAAAATACCTATAAGTAGGTAATTATGTGGGTAATAAACCCTTAAAAGGGTATTTCCAGATTCCCACTCTAACTATGTTAATTGTCGAGTCAAAGCTTACTTTAAAAAGTCAACAGAATGCTTATTTTCAAATTAATGCATAATTAGCAATGTAGGATACATGCAACCTGTTTGATCATTAAAATAACTTGGTAATTGATGTAAGAACATGCCCCAACATGTTCAACTCGACAATTTTCAGTTTAGGCTCGGTTTCGAACCGAAAGTCGCATAGTTTGACTTCTGCTTTGACTTTCAGTTCTGACCTGTTTAAGCCAAGTTTAGGATTGCCTTAGAGCTTCTTTTGGACCTATATTCATGTTAGTATAACCCTCTGTGATTATACAACTTGGTTCATTAGACATCCTATGCACATGCATGTTTCCATTAAATGCTTATATGTTGACCATTATGCCCAAATGACCTTAAAATATGATTTTTGAAAATGTAAAAGGGTAGACACCTTAGCTACTGATTTATAAACTTGCACCTAAAATTTGAGATCAATTTGAGGTGTAGATTAAGAGTTATGCTCATTAGCGTAATTAGAAACTTCTTTAGTAATTAAATGGCGTCAATTGCGTATAGCCTATCTAAACCCAATTTTTAATACTTTGTACCCACTGTTATAAAATAATATTTTGGGATTTTTAAAGATTTTTATTCAATTTTAGGCTGAGCATAACTTAGTGTTCTAAGCTTAATTCGGCTAATGCCGGTTTTGCCCTTTTGGGCTATAAAATGAGTTTTATAAACCCTATTGACCCCAAACCTTTTTCTACTGATCTAATATGTTAAATAAAGTATTTCGAGCCTTCTGGAATTTTAAAAATATCAGCTTTCTATACCAAACCCGGAAATGGCTCCAAATCGCCTTTTTAAGCGTTTTTAACGCATAGTATGTAATAAAACCTTTTTAATCATATGGGGATGATATCTACTGATTGTATTCAGTAAAAATTTATATTTTAACAGTAGGTAAATCTTTTAAACTCAGAATTCCAGTTGTGACCTTTTAGGCCTATGTGAAATTACCAAAATGCCCCTACGGAGCATAGTATGGTTTTAAGTAATAAATTTCACATATATATGATATCCTACTGTTATGACTTAGTAAATTAAGTATATTTACTGGTTTAATCAGACCTGTAACCCAGGTTATTATTTAAACTCTTTTACACCCTTTAAAATGACCAAAATACCCTTATAAGGCATAGTTTGGGTTTTAAAACCATTTGGGGCACAATGGAAGGTATCATTCTGATATCACAACATGTTTAAGGCATATTAACTTAGGAAACTTGTATATAATTCATATGGTTACTCGTTACGCACTTTACGCGTTCGGATCGGCTTATGTAACTAGTTTACCCATTTTAGCCGAAACGGGTCAAACCACATCATTTTTGTCTCAAAATCCAGAATGTGATTAAGTTACCCATATTAAACAAGTATGCAAGCTTGTTGGGTCAAAACCACATTCTAGAACGGTCTTCGCCTTATCGTGCGTTTAAACCATGATCGTCGTTTAAAACTAACCGGTCTAAGCTTAGGCTAAATTAAAAGACCCGTTAGGATTCTAATAGGTTATTAAAAACCTTCATTCCAGATATAGGAGCCCAGTAAAAGCTATCTGTACTTGCTGATTTGATACGGCTGAGATTAAATTTTATATTTAGCTCAGGTAAATACGTTTAACTTATTTTCCCTTATACGGACTTGGGGTACGGTATATAAAATACCGCTTGGTTGGGTAATTGACCTTAACCGGTCGGTGGTTAAGTATTGTCAAAATGACCCGTTTGAAAATGTTGTTTTGTTTGTTTAATGCCTTTGGGGGTTTAATGACCATGTCCCGGATATCCTTGGCATCATTCAAAGAATGGCCACGACCTTCACGCACGGGTGTAGGCGTACACCCGTAGTGCATTAAATCAATAAAGTATAACAGTCGGTACGAGAAGAAATCTCGCGACGGAACTATACTATGTGGTGTGTCTATTAATCTTTAACCTGGTACGACCCGGACAACTGAACGCATAATAAACATGTAATTCTTTTACAAGATTATAAGCAAATAATGATCCCAAGTTATAAAAAGTTTTGTGCCACGGGCATTCAAATCAATTTTTAAACCTTTTCAAAATGAGTCAGTTAAATTGTATTTACCAGTGTAAACTAACGTATTTTCCAAGGATGAGACGCGGACGGGGAAAGGCTCCTTTCACTAGCCACGACCATGAAGTCGGGCCTTCGCACCGGCGTACCCCAACTATTACAATGACTACCAGCCCTCAGGAGCCATGGAGGGTATACGTGGAACCCGGGAGGCGATCAGTCTCCTTAAGCTCTTCACCGTCTTATTTGCATTCTTTCGGGCCGTAATCCGAAAACGGGCCCGACCACCCTCCACCTTCCTTCATACCGTTGCAGCGGTCAAACTCCCACCATTCTTTTGGTGACCCTACCCCTGCTTTCCAAAGCCGGTTTAACCCGGCTAATCTCATTCAAGAACCCGTGGGTTTTAACCCACTAGGACCCGAGGATCACTTCTCGGGTGAAAATGACATGGACAAAGATACGGATCCCGTGGAGCCTGCAACGGGGACCCCGAACCACCCCATCGAAATCTCCGATGGATCATCTTTTCATGGATCACCTTACCGTGGTCCTGACAGCTACCAGGCGAGGTTTAACCAGTGGGACTGGTATTTCACGCCCTCTGAACACTCGTCCCCATACCAGCAGCAGCAACAACAGCAGCAGGATCCTCCGAGGATCCCCGATTCGTGACAGTCACTCCGCCACCACCACCACCAGTGGAACAGCAACCGCCTCCGCAGCCACCGAGGCGGAGAAGGTCAAACGCACAGATATCCGTGCAAGGGGGAGTCCGCATCAGCATTCCCCAGCCTTCGAGTGGCAGTCATTACCTGCCACTCCAAGAAGAAGAAGAGCCACAGATAGGGGGACCATCAAACCCCATCCCGGAGATCAACTTTGCGCCTATGGCGCCACCAGTGGGTTTTGATAACCCAATCCCTGCCTACGTCGGTTCAGCGGCGTATAACCCTTTTGAGCAGCCGGCTCATACCCAGTACGACTATGCCAATGTGGACCCATACCAGGAGGCATGGGACTGCAATGCTCGTCACCCAGAGGGACCCTATGGTGGTCTTTGGACCACTGGTTACCCAACTTATGGGTACCAGCGTCCGCCACCTCCTCAACCTCTGTACCAGCCGCCGCAGCCACAGCTAATCCCGTCGGAACGCCAACAAGAGGTTCTCGATAGGTTGAACCAAGTTGAGCAAGAAGTTCGAGAAGACCGCAGGGAACGTCAAGGCTTCTTCATGGGTCTGTCAGACCTACTCAAGGGGAAGTCCAAGAGAAGGGGTCATTAAAGACCTTTGTTGTTTATTTTATTTAGCTGTAATCAAGTCCCTGCGTGGACTTTTTGTTTCTGTACTCAGCCCCTGCGTGGGCTTGTCTTTTAGTATTCCGCCCCTGCGTGGGCATGTCTTTTTAGTTAACCCCTGCGTGGGTTTGTTGTTTGTTTTCGCCCCTGTTTGGGCATGTTATTTTTGTAGAAGTCCTGTTTAGGGTAATTGTTGGACTTGTTAAATTTTAGTAATGGAATGGTTGAATTTAAATTTTCATATTTGTTTATTATTAAGTACATGCATAAACTTAAAACACAAAGTAAAAATGAAAATAACATTCCTATAAAAGATCTACCATTGTAAAATGGAAAAATCTAAAAAGGGACAAGACCTAGCCATGTGTCATTTTAAGACAAGGCCAAGATGGTATCTCCATAATTAGATTCAGATCCATAATTAACATCTCAACTTAGGATTGTTCTGCGTTAATATTAAAAGAGAATCTTAGGGGTAAGACCTAGCCACATGTCAATGTAGACATGGCCAAGATGGTAGAACCTGTCCAAAAGATTCCAAATTTTGTTAACATCTGTAAGTATGTTAACATTCTGGGAAAATTGTGATGCAGTAAGAATCACACAGGCCATCTTTAAAATTGGGTTAATTTAAATTCCCTGTAATTATATAACCATCCTGTGAGGATGAAGTGCCTATGGGTAATAATTAACGTCCTCCGGGACTAAGAGACGGTAGAAGTCTGCAACTCACTGTCTAGAAAAGGGTAATGAACTGTGATTCAGACCCAAACACCTCGATTCTGTGAAAATCCTGGTTATAAATTAAAATTGTCCTTATGACTAAGCTTTTTATGTAAATGTCTACTTGCAATATAGGATTATAATAAAGGTCCTGAATAAATAACTGATTAACAAATTAACCAGAAATGGCTATTTAAAACCATGGTTAATAATTTAAAAGCTTCTAAATAAAACCTTGCCCATTATTTTTCTATGTGTAGCAATTGAAGCTACATGGCGGGGTCAGACGAGGTGAACAGTCGTCCAGTGGAGAACCACAATGATGCTAGAATACAGCTGACTGGTGCAGAGTTGCAAGCACTAGTTGATAATGCTGTTAAAAGAGCTTTAGAGCGACAGAACAGTGAGTCTTCTGAGACTCAAAGTAGGACCCTATCTACACCACACACTAAGTCAAAGACTCATTCGGAGGGTCACAGCAAGCCACCCTCTGTCCAACCTTAACGCATAGTATGTAATAAAACCTTTTTAATCATATGGGGATTATATCTACTGATTGTATTCAGTAAAAAAATTATATTTTAAAAGTAGGTAAATCTTTTAAACTCAGAATTCCAGTTGTGACCTTTTAGGCCTATGTGAAATTACCAAAATGCCTCTACGGAGCATAGTATGGTTTTAAGAAATAAATTTCACATATATATGATATCCTACTGTTATGACTTAGTAAATTAAGTATATTTACTGGTTTAATCAGACCTGTAACCCATGTTATTATTTAAACTCTTTTACACCCTTTAAAATGACCAAAATACCCTTATAAGGCATAGTTTGGGTTTTAAAACCATTTGGGGCATAATGGAAGGTATCATTCTGATATCACAACATGTTTAAGGCATATTAACTTAGGAAACTTGTATATAATTCATATGGTTACTCGTTAAGCACTTTACGCGTTCGGATCGGCTTATGTAACTAGTTTACCCATTTTAGCCGAAACGGGTCAAACCACATTATTTTTGTCTCAAAATCCAGAATGTGATTAAGTTACCCATATTAAACAAGTATGCAAGCTTGTTGGGTCAAAACCACATTCTAGAACGGTCTTCGCCTTATCGTGCGTTTAAACCGTGATCGTCGTTTAAAACTAACCGGTGTTGGTGCATATTTGTGACAACAGCTTAGATTTGGTCTTTGGATATCTTGTAATTAGTTTAACGATAAACGGTTAGCGGGTTTAGCTTTGTATTAGTGAAATAATTGTGTTTGGGCTAAACTAAACCCATTTGGGTAAAGGGGAAACGAATTGGGCTTTGCCCATGGAGGAAACCCTAGCCCAAATAGTAAACCTTGTGTTATATAAACAAGGTTAGGCTTTAGGGTTTAGGTTGATCAGTTAATCAGTTAATCAGCCAAAACATTTGAGAGAGTAATTTCGTGAGAGCTAGTACTTGGACGAAATTAGGGTTTGTGAGGGATCTTGATTGATTGTAATCAGGTTGATAGATAATCAATAAAGATCCAGTTTGAAAGTGATTTACTGTTTTCTGTTTCTACACGTTTTCTGCTAATTCTGATCAAGAGGATTCCGCACTCTTGATTGGAAAGACGATTCTGTGACGATCCATATACATCAAGGGGACCTACAATTGGTATCAGAGCATTAGGCTCTTGAAGGCTCGGTTCAGAATTGGTTGCTGCAGAACACTAGGGTTTTGAATTTTGGTTTAAAAAAAATCGAAATTTTTTGGATATTGTTCTTGAGATTTTCGAAAATTTTAGGGTATTTTGATCTTATTTGGTATTTAATTTTGTTGTTTAAGTGTTTTTGGTTGCAGGTTTGGTTGACTTTTGAAGGATTTTGGCAAGAAAGTCTTGAAGATTCGAAGATTGTTCTTCGTGTTCTTCGTATTTTCTTCAAAAAGTTCGGCTGATTTGGTGTTTAATTTTGCAGGAAACTGTTAGAAGAATCTGGAAAATCTTTAGAAAATTTCGAACAGATTGAGTTTCCAAATTTTTCTAGCAAATTTGATGAATTCGGATAAATACTCTGACAGACCAGCAAATTTAACCTCGGTGACCGGTGAAATTAAATTTCCCAATCATCTGATCCAGCGAATTTAACTTCGGTGACCGGCGAAATTAAATCCAAAGGCGACTTTGGTAACCGTATAATTTTCCTCAGCGAAATTATTACGGTGATCGGTGAAATTAACCGTCGTGCCAGTGAAATTGACTTGCCAGCGAAGTTATCTAGAGAAATTAACCAGCAAAATTAATTTGATCAGCTAGCATATTTATTCCAGCGAATTTAAAAATCTAGCATAATTATAATTCCTCTACCAGCGAAATTAACTTGGTTTGCCAGCAAAATTAGCGTGACACGGTGAAATTAACTTGGTTTGCTAGCATAATTAGTGTGACACGGTGAAATTAACTTGGTTTGCCAGCAAAATTAAAAGGTGGAGTGGAGGAACTAGATACGCATAGAGGAATTAACGTTTTCGTGAATAGAAAGTGATCCATAGCTCGTTTGACGAAACCGTTTGCACCGTTGGTCTCGGTTGATTTTTAGGACCAAAAAAAAAACCCTCTGGAAAATCCCGAAATCGGTTTTTGACATTATATATCATTGGACTCGTCTTTTCGAGACGATTCTAAAGGTGTAATTTGGTAACCACTGTTTTCGGATATATTTTGTACGGTTTTCTCAGTCTGCAACGTTTAAAATGTCGAACATGGCCAACTTGAATGCTCCTAAGATGATGAAGGTGGAGAACTATCTTACTTGGAAAACAGCTTCAAATCCTTCATTATATCTCAGGATGCAAGGATGTGGACTTGTATGATAGATGGATATGTTGCTCCTACACGTCATGTTGAAGGAAGAGTGAAAGTGATCTCTTATGACAAGATGGATGAATCTGAGAAACTTATGGTTAATGCTGAGAAGAAAGCTTTAGCAGTGATCAAGATGTCCTTGCCTGAGGGAATTAAACATACCATCAAGCACTGTGGGACTTCTTATGAGCTGTGGAAAGCTTTAGAAAAACGTTATCAGAGTTCATCAAAACAGCGTGTAGGAAGTCATGCTTTAGATGAAGAAGCAGATGCTGTGAAAGAAGAAGGCTCAAATGATAGTAGTGTTCATCTGGAAGATAATAAGAAGGCTACTCAGGCATTCATTGCAGAGATAGTGCATGAGGCTGAAACTACTGTGAGTGATGCTGAATCTCAAGTGGAGAATACTGAAGCAAAAATGGATGCTGAAGTCGAGAAAGAGAGTGAAGCTGAACAGGGTGTTGCTGATGAAACTACAGAAGTTCATGAGGAAGAGGTACAATCTAATTCTGTATGTTTAAGATGTCATGAATTACAGGGTGAAGTTGACAGGTTGTCAGCACAAAACCAAAGTCTGGTGAGTGAGATGTCTAGCATAAAAGAGTCAAACTTTTTTGCTAAAAGAAATGAATCTCTATACTTGAAGAAGAAAAAAGGTTATGAAAGTGAAATCGAAGCCTTAACATGCAAATTAAACGAAAAACTTCAAGTAATAGACTTAGCTCACGAAATGATGGCTGAGAAAACAAAAGAGAATTCTGAAAAATGCAAAGAGTTGTCAGATGCACAACTCAAAATCATTGAACTTGAACAGAAATTAAGTCAATTCAGAGATTCATCTTTTGTTATGAAACACATGATGGGTGGGTTAAAGAAAAGTAATGACAAGACCACTGTGGGCTTCCAGGGCTTTAATGAAGTCCCACCTCCTCTTAGTCATGACTATTCTTTCCTCCCGGATGAAAATGAGCTAGCAGCTTATATGTCAACTGCACCAAGTAGTTTCGGATCGACATCAAGTCAAGGTGAAGGGTCTGAGAGTGGTGATGCTAAGAAGAACAATAACATTGAATCTTTGAAAAAGAAAAATTCACCTCCAAATGGCAAAAATCAAACTTTTGTTAAAAAGATTAATTTTGTTCAAGGTAGTGATATGAAAAATGAAACCGCTGTTATTGAAAAAGAATCAAATGTAGAGTTTGCTAAAAATAAAAACAAAGAAAAATCTGAATCAAAGCAAACTGAACAAAATTCTTCCAAGGCATCATCACCATCTGATAAGGGATCTACCTTAGAGACTTCAGCAAAGAAGTCTTTGAAAAGGAGATCGTGCTTCAGGTGTCACATCAAAGGACATGTAGCTAGCTGCTGTCCTAATAAAAAGAGTGAAGCACAAGTGAGTGAGAGGAAGAGAGAGAAATCACCAGAGAAGGAAGGTGATAGTGAGGAGAAAGGGTCAAATTCTCCAAAGAAATCTGCTCCTAAGCAACCACAGAATGTTGCTGTTGGTGTAGATAAGGCTGGAACAGGAACTCCACAAGTTCCACGTTTTCAAAGAAATCAACCAAGATTTCAGCCTAGATCTCCACCAGGCAGATATCAGAGACCTAGAAGCAGTTCACCTAGAATGAACAATTATAATTCAAATAATTTCAGAGGTCAAAGTCAATATCAAAATCGATACCAAAATTATGGTGGTCGAAATTTTTATAACAATGGCTTTAGAAATTACAACAATAATGCTTCTTGGAATCAAAATTCAAGGTTTGAAAATCAAAATTTCCAAAGGTCAAATTGTCCAAATGTATATAGGAACCCTCAGGACCAAAGGCCTAGTGGGAATCAAAATCAACTTCCAACAGGTCTAAGATCCAAGACTCCAGTTAGGAGTAATGGATATTGGATGGATGTTCCGGTGGTTGGTGAATTTGGACGACCCAAGACCATTAAGGCTTGGGTCCCCCAATCTAACTAATTTCTTAAGTTAGTGTGTGCAGGAGCTGCTAAGGAGGATTATCAACTTATGTTGATAGTGGCTGCTCTAGGCACATGAAGGGGGGGTGTAAGATTGATGATTGATATATATTAAATGATTTAATTTGTGGTTCAAAGTGTTGAGTCGACACAGAAGATAACCTGGCAGATCTTTATACTAAAGCATTTGACAGGGCTCGCTTTGAACATTTAGTCGAACTCAACGGGATGAGGAATCCTGAATAACTGGTTTTTCATAAGAATTTTTTTGTAAATACTTTACTGTTTTTCTTGAAAATTAAAAAAAAATTGAAAAATAAAAAACATAAAAAAAATAGAAAATCAAAAATGAGTTATCACTGTGTGAAAAAGGAGAAATGATAGTACATCAGCAAGTTAGACTGTCACACTGAAACTGAATCATAAATTGTTAAGTGTGATAGCAGCTTCATCATATGATGTACCAGTAGGCAAAAGCATGAAATAATCAACTTACCAATGTGATATAAACCTAAATGAACTGAATATGAGTGGGGAACACATCAGTGGTGTATGGTTTAATGACCTTAATTCTTGCATTGATAGATTGCCAAAATCTGAAGTTTTGGGTCTTTATACTGTTGTTTCAACTAGGGATATCTTGGATGTCTGTCTGTTAGAACTATAATTGTACATGACCCCAGGAAAGATAGTCACTTGGAATTAGCTCATTTCTATTTGAATGTCTGTATATTTCCCGATACACACAATTTTGATCTGATTCTGAAATCTTCTCTGAAAAAAGTCGTGTACCTCCTCTGCTGCATCCAGATATATGCTGACCTGGAGGTGCTAGGCAACGACAGCTTCTGCTGCATCCAGATACATGCTGACCTAGCTGTACGTTGTCGCGCTATAGATCTAATACACCCGAAAGAGGCCCTCTAGTGCCCAAAAGAAACCCAAGAAACCTATATCAAACTGAGAAAATCTCATTTGATCTGTATATTATACCATCTCTACTAAAGATCTATTCTGTTCTCTTCTCAACCTATTCCCAGTTAAGATTTCAGAACTCTGGATTGGACTTGTGAAATATGTGGTAGGGAAGATACTTGCATGATAGTGTGTGCTGTTTATATTTCCAGGATTTGATTAGTATTTATTTGGGTGTTCATTGTTAAGCAATCAAAACATGATAAAACAAATTATAAGCAGACACAGTATGGCTATCTTAAAATATGACATCAGTATACTCACCTACTACGATGAATCTTTGTGCATACCTTGATCGTGGGGGTATATCCTGAAGTGGGACACGCTAATATTTCAGTAAATAAAATTACCTTAACGTATCATATAGTAATGGTACTTGAAATGTTCATGCATTTTGTTTAAGTGGACAAACATACTGGTAATCGTCTTGAACTGTTTTTCACGAAAAATTAAATAAAGAATTATCTAATTGTGTGAAACAGTTTGATTGTGCTGATATGATCTTCTTACCAGTGATTCTCACAAAAATAGAGTGTTTATTGCTTTTGTATTTACTTGCTTTCAGAAAATATAAAAATCCAAAAATAGTGTCTTTTTCTGTTTAAAATTCTTAACGAACGGAAAACTGTTATTCTTGGAGGAATTGTTACCGATAGGGGGAGACGGTGTTAGAAAGTGAGTTCAAAATTTTAAAATCAGGCAGGTTCTTCAGTGTTGGACAAAAAGTTTTGCGTGTTGGTGATAAGTTGAAAAAGCTTAATCTGTGATACAGTTTAACTATCTCTTGAAAAATAATAATTTATTTAACCTTGTTGAAAAATTCTTATGGTTTCTCGAGATGTTTGTTTTATAGTATACAGATTGAAGCAGTTTGTTGCTGAGAAGTTGATGTGAAGTGTGAAGATGAGAGTTTGATTGGATGCATGGTAGAACCTCCTTTCTATATTGCAGACAAGATTGAAGAGTTTGAAGATTGCTTTGCAAATGCTAAACTGGAGTTTACTCAAGTGCTAACGTTTTGAAGATTTGGTGATTGGATGCATCAGCTTAGGGGGAGTCTGTTGCTGACAGAAGCTATTGAAGCTGAAGCTATCCAAAGACCAAAGACAGTGCAAGACTACTTGAAGATTGCAAGAAGACCAAAGACAAAGTTTTGACTCAAGACAAAGTTTTTATGAAGCTATTGTCAAGGGGGAGTTTGTTGGTGCATATTTGTGACAACAGCTTAGATTTGGTCTTTGGATATCTTGTAATTAGTTTAACGATAAACGGTTAGCGGGTTTAGCTTTGTATTAGTGAAATAATTGTGTTTGGGCTAAACTAAACCCATTTGGGTAAAGGGGAAACGAATTGGGCTTTGCCCATGGAGGAAACCCTAGCCCAAATAGTAAACCTTGTGTTATATAAACAAGGTTAGGCTTTAGGGTTTAGGTTGATCAGTTAATCAGTTAATCAGCCAAAACAATATTTGAGAGAGTAATTTCGTGAGAGCTAGTACTTGGACGAAATTAGGGTTTGTGAGGGATCTTGATTGATTGTAATCAGGTTGATAGATAATCAATAAAGATCTGGTTTGAAAGTGATTTACTGTTTTCTGTTTCTACACGTTTTCTGCTAATTCTGATCAAGAGGATTCCGCACTCTTGATTGGAAAGACGATTCTGTGACGATCCATAAGACTCAAGGGGACCTACAACCGGTCTAAGCTTAGGCCAAATTAAAAGACCCGTTAGGATTCTAATAGGTTATTAAAAACCTTCATTCCAGATATAAGAGCCCAGTAAAAGCTATCTGTACTTGCTGATTTGATACGGCTGAGATTAAATTTTATATTTAGCTCAGGTAAATACGTTTAACTTATTTTCCCTTATACGGGCTTGGGGTACGGTATATAAAATACCGCTTGGTCGGGTAATTGACCTTAACCGGTCGGTGGTTAAGTGTTGTCAAAATGACCCGTTTGAAAATGTTGTTTTGTTTGTTTAACGCCTTTGGGGGTTTAATGACCATGTCCCGGATATCCTTGGCATCATTCAAAGAATGGCCACGACCTTCACGCACGGGTGTAGGCGTACACCCGTAGTGCATTAAATCAACAAAATATAACAGTCGGTACGAGAAGAAATCTCGCGGCGGAACTATACTATGTGGTGTGTCTATTAATCTTTAACCCGGTACGACCCGGACAACTGAACGCATAACAAACATGTAATTCTTTTACAAGATTATAAGCAAATAATGATCCCAAGTTATAAAAAGTTTTGTGCCACGAGCATTCAAATCAATTTTTAAACCTTTTCAAAATGAGTCAGTTAAATTGTATTTACCAGTGTAAACTGACGTATTTTCCAAAAAGGCTAAGTGCAGGTACTACGCGTAATAGGCTGGCCACTCCTTAGCATCAATAAAAGTCTCGCAAGCTTAGGATGCATGAAGTCTGTTGAAAAAGTCTCCTCTTTGTTTTGATCCGCCTGTGGATCTATTTCAACTGTTTGTGATACTGGATATTACAGTTTTATTTGGTTGAAATAAATCTTTCTTTTGCTTCTGGTGTGCATTTATATTTTGTATTGTTTGACTATGACGATATCAACTACGTCACGGAACCCCCACCAGGCCCACCAGTGACACGTGGAAAAATAAGGGTGTGACAGGTTGGTATCAGAGCCAACGCTGAGTGAATTAAACACTAGCCTTTTGTGTTTAATCTCAGTTAAATAAATGCACATTCCTCGAGTTCCGAGTCTAGACAAAGAACATAGGACAAACTCTGTTTTGTTTTGTTTTATTTGGTCTTTATTTTATTATATCTTTGTTGTTGTATCATTGTTTTGTTGACAGGTTTAACCATGCCACCAAGGATGAGACGCGGACGGGGAAAGGCTCCTTTCACTAGCCACGACCATGAAGCCGGGCCTTCGCACCGGCGTACCCCATCTATCACAATGAGTACCAGCCCTCAGGAGCCATGGAGGGTATACGTGGAACCCGGGAGGCGATCAGTCTCCTTAAGCTCTTCACCGTCTTATTTGCATTCTTTTGGGCCGCAATCCGAAAACGAGCCCGACCACCCTCCACCTTCCTTCATACCATTGCAGCGGTCAAACTCCCACCATTCTTTTGGTGACCCTACCCCTGCTTTCCAAAGCCGGTTTAACCCGGCTAATCTCATTCAAGAACCTGTGGGTTTTAACCCACTAGGACCCGAGGATCACTTCTCGGGTGAAAATGACATGGACGAAGATACGGATCTCGTGGAGCCTGCAACGGGGACCCCGAACCACCCTATCGAAATCTCCGATGGATCATCTTTTCATGGATCACCTTACCGTGGTACTGACAGCTACTAGGCGAGGTTTAACCAGTGGGACTAGTATTTCACGCCCTCTGAACACTCGTCCCCATACCAGCAGCAGCAGCAGCAGCAACAACAGCAGCAAGATCCTTCCGAGGATCCCCGATTCGTGGCAGTCACTCCGCCACCACCACCACCAGTGGAACAGCAACCGCCTCCGGAGCAACCGAGGCGGAGAAGGTCAAACGCATAGATGTCCGTGCGAGGGGGAGTCCGCATCAGCACTCCCCAGCCTTCGAGTGGCAGTCATTACCCGCCACTCCAAGAAGAAGAAGAGCCACAGATAGGGGGACCATCAAACCCCATCCCAGAGATCAACTCTGCGCCTATGGCGCCACCAGTGGGTTTTGATAACCCAATCCCTGCCTACGCCGGTTCAGCGGCGTATAACCCTTTTAAGCAGCTGGCTCATACCCAGTACGACTATGCCAATGTGGACCCATACCAGGAGGCATGGGACTGCAATGCTCCTCACCCAGAGGGACCCTATGGTGGTCTTTGGATCACTTGTTACCCAACTTATGGGTACCAGCGTCCGCCACCTCCTCAACCTCTGTACCAGCCGCCGCAGCCACAGCTAATCCCGCCGGAACGCCAACAAGAGGTTCTCGATAGGTTGAACCAAGTTGAGCAAGAAGTTCGAGAAGACCGCAGGGAACGTCAATGCTTCTTCAAGGGTCTGTCAGACCTACTCAAGGGGAAGTCCAAGAGAAGGGGTCATTAAAGACCTTTGTTGTTTATTTTATTTAGTTGTAATCAAGTCCCTGCGTGGACTTTTTGTTTCTGTACTCAGCCCATGCGTGGGCTTGTCTTTTAGTATTCCGCCCCTGCGTGGGCATGTCTTTTTAGTTAACCCCTGCGTGGGTTTGTTGTTTGTTCTCGCCCCTGTGTGGGCATGTTATTTTTGTAGAAGTCCCGTTTAGGGCAATTGTTGTACTTGTTAAATTTTAGTAATGGAATGGTTGAATTTAAATTTTCATATTTGTTTATTATTAAGTACATGCATAAACTTAAAACACAAAGTAAAAATGAAAATAACATTCCTATAAAAGATCTACCATTGTAAAATGGCAAAATCTAAAAAGGGACAAGACCTAGCCATGTGTCATTTTAAGACAAGGCCAAGATGGTATCTCCATAATTAGATTCAGATCCATAATTAACATCTCAACTTAGGATTGTTCTGCGTTAATATTAAAAGAGAATCTTAGGGGTAAGACCTAGCCACGTTCAATGTAGACATGGCCAAGATGGTAGAACCTGTCCAAAAGATTCCAAATTTTGTTAACATCTGTAAGTATGTTAACATGCTGGGCAAATTGTGATGCAGTAAGAATCACATAGGCCATCTTTAAAATTGGGTTAATTTAAATTCCCTGTAATTATATAACCATCCTGTGATGATGAAGTGCCTATGGGTAATAATTAACGTCCTCCGGGACTAAGAGACAGTAGAAGTCTGCAACTCACTATCTAGAAAAGGGTAATGAACTGTGATTCAGACCCAAACACCTCGATTCTGTGAAAATCCTGGTTATAAATTAAAAGTGTCCTTATGACTAAGCTTTTTATGTAAATGTCTACTTGCAATATAGGATTATAATAAAGGTCCTGAATAAATAACTGATTAACAAATTAACCAGAAATGGCTATTTAAAACCATGGTTAAAAATTTAAAAGCTTCTAAATAAAACCTTGCCCATTATTTTTCTATATGTAGCAATTGAAGCTACATGGCGGGGTCGGACGAGGTGAACAGTCGTCCAGTGGAGAACCACAATGATGCTAGAATACAGCTGACTGGTGCAGAGTTGCAAGCACTAGTTGATAATGCTGTTAAAAGAGCTTTAGAGCGACAGAACAGTGAGTCTTCTGAGACTCAAAGTAGGACCCTGTCTACACCACACACTAAGTCAAAGACTCATTCGGAGGGTCACAGCAAGCCACCCTCTGTCCAACCCAAGTCTAAGAAGGATGAGTCTAAGAAAGATGATGATAGACACTCCTCGAACCATGACAGTGTTCCACGTAAGAAGATAATGTTTGATGTTGCCCCACGTACCAAGTCCTGTACGTATAAATATTTTGTATCTTGTAAGCCCCGGGATTTTACTGGGGAGAAGGGGGCAGTGGATTGCATGACTTGGTTGGATGAGATGGACACAGTGGCAGACATAAGTGGTTGTGCTGAAATATACATCGTGAAGTTTGTGTCACAGTCTTTCAAGGGTGAAGCCCTAGCATGGTGGAGATCGTTGATTCAAGCCACCGGGAAGGTACATTTGTACAACATGTCTTAGGAGCAATTTGTTACCCTCATCAAAGAAAACTACTGCCTTCAGCATGAGGTTGAAAAGATAGAATCTGATTTTCTATCCCTGGTCATGAAGAACCTGGATTGCCAGGCTTATCTCACGAGCTTTAATACTTTGTCAAGGTTAGTTCCTTACCTTGTGACACCTGAACTGAAGAGGATAGCCCGTTTTATTGGGGGTCTGGCCCTAGAAATAAAAGCAAGTGTCAAGGCCTCTCGGCCCGCTACATTCAGATCAGCAGCTGACATATCTCTGTCCCTCACGCTGGACGCAGTTAGACAGAGATCGCTGAGAGCTGCGGATGCCGAGAAAAGGAAACGAGAAGATGATGGTTCACGGCGCTCAGAGAAGAAGCACAAGGGAAACAGCGACCACAGGAAAGGGTCGGGATCCAAGAAAGGTAATCAACAGACGGGTGATAAACCCAAATGTAAGGTTTGCAAGAAGCACCATTTTGGGAGGTGCAGGCATGAATCGAAGTCCCAGTCCCAGCCAAACGTGTGGGATTTGCAAGTCATTGGACCACAAGGCACTGGATTGTAAGAAAATTAAGGATGCCACTTGCTATAACTGTAATGAAAAGGGGCATCTGAGGACCAACTGCCCAAAGCTTGCAAAGAAGGCTGAGGAGGGAAAGAAGACCAATGCTAGGGTCTTATGCATGGATGCAAAGGAAGCTGTTCAGGACGACAATGTGATAACAGGTACCTTCCTCGTAAATGATATCTATGCAAGGGTACTTTTTGATTCTAGAGCAGATAAATCCTTTGTAGATAATAAGTTTTGTGAATTATTGAACTTACCTGTTAAAGCCTTAAGCGTGAAATATGCAGTGGAATTAGCTGATGGAACCATAGAAACCGCTTCGACTGTATTAGACGGATGTGTCATATCCATTAGGAACCACTCTTTTCCCTTGTCCCTCCTTCCATTTAAGTTAGCTGGCTTTGATATAGTGATAGGCATGGATTGGTTATCGCATAACCAAGCTCAGATAGTTTGCAATAAGAAGCAAGTGGTGATTAAGACTCCGTCTTGTGAGTCGCTTATCATTCAAGGAGACACCCGGTATGGGTTACCTGAGCAGGTGTCTATGCTCAAAGCATCTAAATGCTTAAAGAAGGGTTGTGTCATTTATATGGCACAAGTGACTGTTGATGAGCAGAAACCCAAGATTGAAGATATTCCAGTTATTTCTGAATACCTCGAAGTTTTCCCGGAAGAACTACCTGGTTTGCCACCAGATAGACAAGTAGAGTTCAGAATCGACATCATTCCAGGAGCTGCACCTGTTGCGAGAGTACCTTATAGATTGGCGCCAACAGAGATGAAGGAATTAAGGACGCAGTTAGATGATTTGCTAGCTAAAGGCTTCATTAGACCTAGTTCGTCTCCATGGAGAGCACCAATCTTGTTCGTCAAGAAGAAGGATGGTTCGATGCGTTTATGCATCGACTACCGTGAGCTTAATAAGGTCACTATCAAGAATAGGTATCCGTTACCCAGGATCGACGATCTGTTCGATCAGCTACAAGGAGCAAGCTACTTTTCCAATATCGATCTAAGGCCAAGCTATCATCAGTTAAAGGTCAAAGATGAAGACGTGCACAAGACCGCGTTTAGGACTCGCTATGGTCATTATGAGTTCTTAGTGATGCCTTTTGGGCTCACTAACGCACCAGCCGCATTCATGGATCTCATGAATCGCGTCTGCAAGCCTTATTTAGATAAATTCGTCATCGTCTTCATCGACGTCATTCTCATCTACTCAAAGAGCCAAGCTGACCATGAGAAACATCTCCGTTGCATTCTGAAACTGCTTCATCAAGAAAAGCTCTATGCCAAATTTTCTAAGTGTGAGTTCTGGCTTCGTGAAGTCCAGTTCCTTGGACATGTTGTTAGTGAGCGTGGTATCCAAGTAGATCCCGCTAAGGTTGAAGCTGTCATGAACTGGCAAGAGCCGAAGATGCCTACAGAGATTCGCAGTTTCTTAGGACTGGCAGGATACTACAGACGCTTTATTGAAAACTTCTCAAGAATTGCAGCACCCCTGGCCCTTCTCACTCGCAAGAATAGCAAGTTTAATTGGGGGCCTAAGCAGCCAGAATCTTTCGATATTTTGAAGCAGAAGTTGAGCAATGCTCCTGTACTGACATTGCCTGATGGAATTGATGAGTTTGTGGTGTATTGTGATGCATCACACACCGGGATGGGTTGTGTGTTAATGCAAAAAGGCAAGGTCATTGCCTATGCTTCACGTCAACTGAAAGTGCACGAAAAGAACTACACCACCCATGATTTGGAACTGGGTGCCGTTGTATTTGCACTAAAGTAGGAGACACTCAATTGTCAGGTCCTGATATAGTCTTTGAGACAACGGACAAGATTGTCCAGATTCGCGATCGCCTAAAAGCTGCCCGGGATAGGCAGAAGAGCTATGCTGATAAGAGGCGGAAACCTCTCAAGTTTGAGGTTGGCGATAAAGTTTTGCTTAAGGTATCGCCCTGGAAAGGGGTGATGCGATTTGGTAAGAAAGGTAAGTTAAGCCCAAGGTATATAGGACCATTCGAGATCATCGAATGTATTGGATCAGTGGCTTATAAGCTAAACTTACCTGAAGAGCTAAGTGGTATTCATAATGTATTCCACGTCTGCAATCTGAAGATATGTCTAGCTGATGAATCGCTAGTCCTACCGCATACAGATGTGCACATAGACGAGAGCTTGAAGTTTGTGGAAAAACCTGTGTCGATTGAGGATCGACAGGTGAAGAAGCTTCGAAGGAAGCTTGTGCCTATTGTCAAGGTAAAATGGGACGCCCGTAGAGGTCTGAATATACGTGGGAGTTAGAGTCCACAATGAAAGAGAAATACCCTCAATTGTTTTCATAAATCTCGAGGACGAGATTTCTTTTAAGGGGGTGAGGATGTAACACCTTGAAAATTTATGTCCAATAGTGTATGAACACGTGTCATAAGCTCTGAACGTGTGAAAGAATACTTTAGAGGGACTAATATTGACAAACGGGGAAAACTATATGAATATAAGGGTCCAAAGTGTCAACGATGGATAATTATATTTAAAAATAGCCCTACAAGATGTTTATACCTTCAAACGAATAAATCATAGATCATACGAAGCTAAATATGAAAGAAAGTGAGAAATTACAAACTACAGGGGCTAAATGTGTCAACATGTGCAAAGTATACCTCTGAGTGACCTTTTCGCAGACCCGAAGCTTTTTAACGGTAAATTATACTCACTAGAATATGTGGTAAAATTTTCATAAAGTTTCTTTATCGTATGAGAAAGTTACGATCAAATTCGTGTACGAGGGGTTAAAAGCGTCAACGTTGAATTTTAAGGCCTTATGAGTGTTCACAAAGTTAGTCAAGGATTAACTAAGTTAGTAAAAGTCCTAGAGCCCTTAAAAATCAAGTTAGAGGGCTGAAATAGCAAAATTGGGACTTAAAACCACGTTACAAAGGACCAGGGACCAAAAATGCAAAGTTGGAAACTTGTTTGGCTGGTTCTGACAGGCCAGGCGGCCCGCGTAAGAGCCCCTTATGGGCTTACGCGGCCCGCGTCAGAGTGCCAGTAACAGAAAACGTGGACAGGTGCCAGTTCAGGTCTGTAACCGACTTAAATCAGTTGTTTTCTTATACCAGAAGCCTCTCCAATGATTTTTCATGCAGTAGGGGCACTTGTCTTGATCTGGTAACAATTGTAGACCCTTTTGGCATGATCTTAGAAGATCAACACTCATATATAAGGAGCACTAGTTGTGACCAAGTTGCTCATTCATTTTACAAAGTTCACAAGAGTATTTCTGGAGCTCTCTGGACAGCAAGCAACCTTCTTAGTATCCCTAAGCATAATTAGGACTCTTGTAAGTGTCCTTAACCCTTCTTAATTCGTTTTAGCTTAGTTAATTAGCTAAAAGTCAAACCGTTGTAATTAAGGTTTGACTTCGAGATTAGTCAATAATTACTCAGTCAAATCTCGAATTAAAAATACCTATAAGTAGGTAATTATGTGGGTAATAAACCCTTAAAAGGGTATTTCCAGATTCCCACTCTAACTATGTTAATTGTCGAGTCAAAGCTTACTTTAAAAAGTCAACAGAATGCTTATAATCAAATTAATGCATAGTTAGCAATGTAGGATACATGCAACCTGTTTTATCATTAAAATAACTTGGTAATTGATGTAAGAACATGCCCCAACATGTTCAACTCGACAATTTTCATTTTAGGCTCGGTTTGGAACCGAAAGTCGCATAGTTTGACTTCTGCTTTGACTTTCAGTTCTGACCTGTTTAAGCCAAGTTTAGGATTGCCTTAGAGCTTCTTTTGGACCTATATTCATGTTAGTATAACCCTCTGTGATTATACAAGTTGGTTCATTAGACATCCTATGCACATGCATGTTTCCATTAAATGCTTATATGTTGACCATTATGCCCAAATGACCTTAAAATATGATTTTTAAAAATTTAAAAGGGTAGACACCTTCCCTACTGATTTATAAACTTGCACCTAAAATTTGAGATCAGTTTGAGGTGTAGATTAAGAGTTATGCTCATTAGCGTAATTAGAAGCTTCTTTAGTAATTAAATGGCGTAAATTGCGTATAGCCTATCTAAACCCAAATTTTTATACAAACTTTGTACCCACTGTTGTAAAATAATATTTTGTGATTTTTAAAGATTTTTATTCAATTTTAGGCTGAGCATAACTTAGTGTTCTAAGCTTAATTCGGCTAATGCCGGTTTTGCCCTTTTGGGCTATAAAATGAGTTTTATAAACCCTATTGACCCCAAACCTTTTTCTACTGATCTATTATGTTAAATAAAGTATTTTGAGCCTTCTAGAATTTTAAAAATATCAGCTTTCTATACCAAACCCGGAAATGGCTCCAAATCGCCTTTTTAAGCGTTTTAACGCATAGTATGTAAAAAAACCTTTTTAATCATATGGGGATGATATCTACTGACTGTATTCAGTAAAAATTTATATTTTAACAGTAGGTAAATCTTTTAAATTCAGAATTCCAGTTGTGACCTTTTACGCCTATGTGAAATTACCAAAATGCCCCTACGGAGCATAGTATGGTTTTAAGTAATAAATTTCACATATATATGATACCCTACTGTTATGACTTAGTAAATTAAGTATATTTACTGGTTTAATTAGACCTGTAACCTATGTTATTATTTAAACTCTTTTACACCCTTTAAAATGACCAAAATACCCTTATAAGGCATAGTTTGGGTTTTAAAACCATTTGGGGCATAATGGAAGGTATCATTCTGATATCACAACATGTTTAAGGCATATTAACTTAGGAAACTTGTATATAATTCATATGGTTACTCGTTACGCACTTTACGCGTTCGGATCGGCTTATGTAACTAGTTTACCCATTTTAGCCGAAACGGGTCAAACCACATCATTTTTATCTCAAAATCCAGAATGTGATTAAGTTACCCATATTAAACAAGTATGCAAGCTTGTTCGGTCAAAACCACATTCTAGAACGGTCTTCGCCTTATCGTGCGTTTAAACCGTGATCGTCGTTTAAAACTAACCGGTCTAAGCTTAGGCTAAACTAAAAGACCCGTTAGGATTCTAATAGGTTATTAAAAACCTTCATTCCAGATATAGGAGCCCAGTAAAAGCTATCTGTACTTGCTGATTTGATACGGCTGGGATTAAATTTTATATTTAGCTCGGGTAAATACGTTTAACTTATTTTCCCATATACGGGCTTGGGGTACGGTATATAAAATATCGCTTGGTCGGGTAATTGACCTTAACCGGTCGGTGGTTAAGTGTTGTCAAAATGACCCGTTTGAAAATGTTGTTTTGTTTGTTTAACTCCTTTGGGGGTTTAATGACCATGTCCCGGATATCCTTGGCATCATTTAAAGAATGGCCACGACCTTCGCACACGGGTGTAGGCGTACACCCGTAGTGCATTAAATCAATAAAGTATAACAGTCGGTACGAGAAGAAATCTCGCGGCGGAACTATACTATGTGGTGTGTCTATTAATCTTTAACCCGGTACGACCCGGACAACTGAACGCATAACAAACATGTAATTCTTTTACAAGATTATAAGCAAATAATGATCCCAAGTTATAAAAAGTTTTGTGCCGCGGGCATTCAAATCAATTTTTAAACCTTTTCAAAATGAGTCAGTTAAATTGTATTTACCAGTGTAAAATAACGTATTTTCCAAAAAGGCTAAGTGCAGGTACTACGCGTAATAGGCTGGCCACTCCTTAGCATCAATAAAAGTCTCGCAAGCTTAGGATGCATGAAGTCTGTTGAAAAAGTCTCCTCTTTGTTTTGATCCGCCTGTGGATTTATTTCAACTGTTTGTGATACTGGATATTAAAGGTTTATTTGGTTGAAAAAAAATCTTTCTTTTGCTTCCGCTGTGCATTTATATTTTGTATTGTTTGACTATGACGATATCAACTACGTCACGGAACCCCCACCGGGCCCACCGGTGACACGTTGAAAAATAGGGGTGTGACATAATCGAGTTACCGGGAGACGATCAAGCTCAGCGATGAACCGAACACATAAAGAACAAAGCTTCCGCGAATAGTTTCGTCGTTACGTTTTAAACGGCGAATTAAATTACAAAATGTTGAAATGTTTTATTTAGTAAAATGTTTTAACAAACTCGCATTTTTAAGTGTATGTTTAATCTTAAATACACTATTATATTCGAAAGTTGTTTGATAATTGTATAAAATGGACTAAGGGTCTTACACAACCAAAAAAAAATCAATGGACAACATATTAAAACACAATGGATTACAGACTAAACACCATGACCAGAACCAATAACATAATATATAGAAAACTCACCCAATTGAAAAACACAATAATCAGAAGTAATAACTCAATTTATTGAAAACCCAAATATAACAGACATCTTCATTGTGTCATATGTATTATAAGTTCTGATAAAAACGTAGTGGCTTGAACCCAAATTAACACTAAGTTATAAGTTTTGATAATAACACAATGTATAGAAACCCTAGTAAAAACGTAATGACCAAAACCCAGTTAAAAGAAATAATGACCTGAACCTTTAACACAATGCATACAAATACCAAATAAAATGAAAATTTTTATTTTATATTTATATAGCAATATCATACTTATATTAAAGATAAAAAACACCTGTTATTATGGTGATTTTTTTTTTGCAAAAAAAAATGTCGTATGAAAAAGTTATAGACGTTTTAAATTGATAGGGGAATTGACATGTGCCTTACATTCTTTTTATACCCTTTTACTTTTTTCTTTTCTATAAAACTAATCTCATCCATCCAAATCTAAAATCAATACATTAAAAGCCTTCTTACCATTCTTATCTATTTTTTCGTTTGTATTTGATACTTTAAACTACATTTGAAACCTGAAAAAAAACTTCTTATCTAGTAACTTACCGAATGTTTTTACTAGGGGATAATCCGCGCTTCGCATCGGCCTAGCAGGAATTCAATTAGTATTGTTCGGGCTTATTATGGTACCGATACTCACTACAGCAACCAAAAAAAGAAACCAAAAAATAATGTCCTAATATGTCCAAAAGAATATCAACACATGTTTTACATTGATCGAGAATCCATACAATGAATGAAGGTTTCGATAATATCGATACTAATATGATGTTCGGTCAGAATTAATACAGCTTGTCAGAAAAAAACAAAAAAAAAGTCGTGCCATGACAAAAACAATATCTACTCATAAAAAAACACATTACGTCTAGTAAGGTTAGAGCTGCGCTACACCGTAGAAAGAACGTATGTTAAAAAGTGTTAAAATATTTATTTAATAAGATTTGATTTAAAAAAAGAATAAAAGAAAACCAAATATAAGTGCTAATAAAGGAAGGAATAAGTAACAAAAATATTATTGAGGAAAAGAAGATAAAAGATAAAAAATTACTTTTTATTGAGTAGCAACGTAGGGGATAAAATAGATGAAAGAAATCTAGGTATGATGAGATTCGAACGCAGGCACCCTTAATATATGTTTGCTAGTTCAACCAACTGATATGCGCTAACTATGTGAAGTAAAAGGCGCAGTAATACTTATATCCTATTATATGAAGCGAAGGAAAAAAAACACCTACAGCCACCTGTCACGCAAGTGGCACCATTGTACATGAAAGTGGGAAAATGTTAGATACTAGTGAAATTCCCCGCGCTACGCGGCAGGGAATTCGAACGTTATCGATTCATTTCATTTTGTAATGGGATGAGCATGGTACCCGTTCGGTTCGTTATTTACCGGTGTTTTACCTGTAAATACCGGTACCGTGCCGGTTGATTATAAAAATTACAAATTTAGAAGCAGAGAAAACAACACAAAAGTGGAAAAAAAGAAGAAAGAATAAATCACGGAAAATATTATTAAGAATAATAGACAAAGAAAAAAATTAATAAATGAAACAATTTACTCAAACTTTTATTTGGCAGCAAGTAATAAAAAATCTTCTTTCCCATGAAGGGCTTCGAATCCGAGACACTCACTATATTTGAGTATTCATACAACCAACTCAATTGCGAAAGTTTTTCTTAATAGTTTCGCGCAATAATAACTATAATATATATAAAGCGGAAAAGGACAAAAAACAAGAAAAGAAACAACAAAGCAAAGAAAAACGATGGCAAAAATGTAAATTTAAATTAAGGGCAAAATCGTAATTTGGCTGGGAGGAGAAAAACAAAACTAATTGCAAAACTGAAAATTTAAACGGGGCAAAATCGTAATTTTGAACTGATGGTAAAATTGTAATTTTTAGTTGTGAGGAAAAGCATAATTTTATTTTGAACTAGGGATAAAAACGTAATTTTGAACTGGTGGCAAAATCATAATTCTAAAGCGGGAATAAAATCGTAAATTGGTTGGGCCAAATGGGGGAGTTCCAGGCAGCTGCCTTGCACTATTCCCCCATCTTGTTTCTGTAGTTATACACTGGGGGCAAAATCGTAATTTCACTGGGAAAGCAAACAAAACCGATGAGAAAAATGTAAATTTAGATTGAGGGCAAAATCGTAATTTAACTAGGAGGAAGAAAACAAACCTAATGGTGAAACTGTAAATTTAAACGGGGCAAAATCGTAATTTTGAACGGAGGGTAAAATTGTAATTTTGACTAGGGGCAAAAGCATAATTTTATTTTGAACTAGAGGTAAAAACGTAATTTTAAACTAATAGCAAAACTGTAATTTTAAAGCGTGGCAAAATCATAAATTGGTTTGGCCCAAATTTCACAACTAAGGGCATACTTGTAATTTCAAACTTTAAAATATTATATATTCATTGTACATCAAAGTTGGAAAATGTAATAGGCTAGCGGTTTACCCCGCGCTACGCGACGGAATTCAGTCAGTATCGACCCGGTTCAACGTGTTATGATCAGGGGCGGGCCCATATGGTCCGGGTCGGGGTCCACGGACCCCAATGTTTTTTAAAAACACAGTAGAACCGATATGTTAAATTTTTCAAGGACCCCATAAAATAAATTAGTTGGACCCCATAATATTAAAAGCAAAGATGGTGTGATGGTAAATCCCGTTGTGTTCCAACTAATAGATCTCAAGTTCAAGTCTTACTTGTCGTATTTTTTAGTTTATTTTTTCCGTCAAAATTAAACTAGTATTTTAAAACATCACAACCATCCATTGACCCTCTAATTTACTTTTTTAAAATGATGAATTGAATGTTCATTTTATTTCACCTTCGATTACCAAATAAGACTTCTAACATATAGTGGTGTTTTAAAAAAAAAAAAAAAAAACTAAACAAAATTTTAAAGTTATGTGAAGTAATTGTGTTGTTTAGGTAGTTATTGGTTTCAAACAACTTATTAATCACCACTATTTGATAACTTGATGCTTAAAAATGGTTCTTAATAATGTAGTAGTTTCATGTCCACTAAATGCTTCTACATTATTTCCTAGCCCCGACCCGACTACGATGACCGACCCAAAAATTTTAATTTTTGGTTGTGGAAAATTCTTACACAAAAAATAAACCCCAACGGAATAAAATCCTGAGTACGCCACTGGTTATGATACCCGCCCTCACTATGGCAACCAAAAGAGAACAAAAGATCATGATATGCGTAAAAGGATATAAAGTAGATAAAAAGTAGTGTGTAACATCTGAGTAAATAAAAATCAATTTCATAATATTAAGCACGTTAGAGGAACCACGAACAACTCAAAATATTCATGTTAATAGTAATAATAAGAACAACAACGAAGAAACAAAGAATTAAAAGTAAACAAAGAAAAAAGGCCCAAATAATGAAGATATATGGAAAAAAAGACTAAGCATAATAGTAACTAGTTATTTTCCGCCCGCGCATTGCGGCGGAACCCAATGACTACAAAAGGCGTGTCAGCAACAGCAAATAGATACCGAATATCAAAACATAAATAAAATGATGTGGTAAGGATGGTCACTCCGTCATAAAAAAACGATTTTAAATAATCTAATATATAATAATAGGACCCACACGTCCTACACGTTGGAAATTCGGTTGTTTTCAGTTCAGTTATTACGGTACTAACACGCTAAAATACGGATGAGCTCGGTACCGGTAACAGTAGCGAAAGTACCGATCCAAAAAATCATCGAAATTAGGTACCGGCATCGAAAATGCTCGGTACAATACGGTATGGTATTTGAAGGTAAAAATCAATAAATACAGGTATGGTGCTAGACCGGTGTCGAACCGAAAGTAACGATTCTGAAAACGCCAAAAGGTGGGTACCAAATTGGTGTCGAAAATGATTTGGTATAGTAAATTTGGTATCAATACGATACTGGTTCGTTTATAGGATCGTATCTTCGTTTACAGGATTTGATACGATTTGCTCATCAATATTCTAAATATCCAAGTTAATTTTACATGTTACAATTCATTTATTACAGAAAAAGACAAAAAAGAAAGCAAAATAAGTTGTTGTGTTATAAAACTTCATTCAAACGAAATACAGTTTACTTACTATGTGTATGAAAAGTAATCTAAACGGTGCAGTTACTTGCATTGCTGCGTTGCTACAGGATTTGATGAGCTCGATACCAAACGGTACCAAAAATATCGTTACCGAAATCCCCAAAAGTGGGTACCGGTACCGAATATACCTAGTATGGTGCGGTTCGGTACCGGTCGATACTGGTAAGGCACCGGTATTTGAAGGTAAAAACCGGTGAATACCTGTGCAGAACCGGTAAAAAAATACACCGGTTTAATAAATTTGAGACCGGTACCTATACCCGATACCATTTGCTCATCTCTTAATGATGTTCTAATTTTAATCTAATTCTAATTATAATTATAATTTAATAATAAATGAACACTGTTCATTGAGTTTGAATTTTATTATATATAAATGGATACAAACGCCCACGTCACCACCCCGGGTGAGCTTGGGTTTCGGCGTGGCCCCTTAGGCGGGGGTTTCAGCCCGAGCGTTGGGCGGGGCTACGAACATGACATGGCGGAACCTCGTTGGCCAGGAGCACTAGCCCTTTGAAATTGGTTTTTTTTCCATGCCACCCCAGCCATGGCCCACCATACCCCTTTGAAATTGGCTTTTGGTCTTGGGTGCCACATACTCCATGTGTCGAACCATGCCCCCAACTCACGCCCCACCATACGCTACGGTCTAAGATATATAAAAGAACCACATAACACATGTAAAAAACTACTAAGGCTATAGGGTGTGGTCATGACTCTCATGACCACCATGACCCTCCATGTTAGTGTCATGTAACTAATCTTTAATCCACCATCTAAAACCACTACCCTAAGGGTATGGTCATGACCCAAACCATTAGCCCTTATTTATTATCTTTTTCTAAACAAAAAGGAAATGATTTGTTGAAAAATGGAAAGGATGACCATGGTTGGCATGGTTTAATCCATGCAAACCATGGTGGATCAATCAAGGGGGTGGTGTAGCCTTCCATTCATGTTCCTAGGTGACAAATCATATCCCAACCATAATCCCCACACTCTATAACCTAAAACCAAGGGGGTGGTGTAGCCTTCCATTAATGTTCCTAGGTGACAAATCATATCCCAACCATAATCCCCACACCCTATAGCCTAAAACCACATATAAAAAAAAGCTTATAACCTAAAACCAAGGGGGTGGTGTAGCCTTCCATTAGGGTATAAGGAGTGGTTAAACACTTTAAAGTGGCAAACCAAAAAACCGACCAATGAGAGCGCGCCATGTCAATTAGGCAAAAGTGTTTAAACTTTGGTGTAAAGTGTTGGCAATGGTTAGACACTTGGTAAAGTGGTAAACTTTTTATAAAAAAAAAAAAGAAAAAAGGTTTGATTGGTTAAAAATGGCATGGACCCCACTCCCCCCCACACACACTCTCTCCTTCCCTCATTTCACCGCTTCGGCAATGGCACACCGCTTGGGAATGAAACCGTGCGGCAACATTGGTTGGTGGTGGTGTACACCGATCGGCAAACCCTTTGCCGACTCCTTTACCGCACCCATACCGTATCCCCTTAATGTTCCTAGGTGACAAATCATATCCCAACCATAATCTCCACACCCTATAGCCTAAAACCACATATAAAAAAAGGCTTAAAAGTACTGTTCATTGAGTTTGTGTTTTAATAGTATATAATTTCTGGTCAAAAATTAAATAACACTAATTAAAAAAAAATATTAGAACCAAGAAAAGTATGGGAAAAATCACCATCTACGTGCCTTGGACCTACCCGGGTGAGCTAAGGTTGAAAGCAACCGACATACAAGTCTGAATGCATCGGTTTTCTATGTTTGTTTGCAAGGAAAATATATATCAGTATTGTCCAAAAAAGAAAGCAACCAAGCAGTTATGGACATATGACCCAATCATAGAGTAAAGGGTCACTGTACATTCAAACTGACAAATGTTATGGATATATATAATATAATATAATCATCATGATACTTATATTTAATAGTTAGTAAATTCCATAAATAGCAAAGTTAAGATAGTATTTAAGGAGGATAGATGTACATAGCCTTATCTCTACTTCGTAGGAATAGAGAGACTGCTTCCAGTGAGATCACTGGCTCGATTGTAGTTTTGTATCAAGCCTTGGACCTAAGACACATAACACTCAAACAATCGGGACAGAGACTGATTGGTGCATGTACTCCCGTGTCTTTCAGCTATCAACGTCATTACATGATGCATGATTAACCATCCACCGCTTTTAACGTTATTTTCAAGAAATTAGTAAAATAACGTTAAAGTTAGTACCGTTTCACTTTTGCCCCCCAAGCGTCCACACATATATACATTACATGTGCACATCGCAATCGGGGCAGATATAATAATAATAATAATAATAATAATAATAATAATAATAATAATAATAATAATAATAATAATAATAATTGTTTATTAAAATAACTTAAAATCAATCAAACTCAACATCTTATTTAAGCACCACCTGAAACAAATACACACTCGTCTATCACTCTCTCTCTCTCTATATCTCTCTCTTTCGGCCAAAATGGATGCTCTCACCGGTATGCTTCCAATTCCGCCGGCAACTGCACTAGCAATAGGCGGTACAGCCATAGCACTCGCCGTCGCTATTTCATTCTGGTTCCTCCGAAGTTACACCAGTGGTGAATCAAACCGTCTCCCTCGGGTTCCTGGTACAATTCTGTACTTATATCTCTGTGGATTCATGTATCAATCAATCTAAGGATTTTAACTACCAATTAGGTCGAAATTTCGTGTTTTCTAAATGCGAAATTGACCCGTTTGCTCAATTGTTTGTTTTTTTAAGTTTGATTATAATCCGGGTCTTCTGGGTTGTGAGGAATTTGTGAAGTTATGTGACTTTGATGATGTGTGTGATTGAAATTTGTAGAGGTGCCTGGAGTTCCAGTGTTGGGGAATTTACTGCAGTTGAAGGAGAAGAAACCGTACATGACGTTCACACGATGGGCGGAAACTTATGGTCCGATTTATTCGATTAGAACCGGAGCTACTTCGATGGTGGTGGTGAGTTCGAATGAGATTGCCAAAGAGGTACGATTGTAGTTCATGAATCCTGTTAAAACGACATAGTATTGAAGTGTGATTAATTCTGAAATCAAAACAAATATTATGGTGATTTACACGTTTCATATCTCGTAATTATTCAATTATAGGAGTTATTTATTATAAGTGTTGACCATGCTTAACTGTTTAGATACAAGTATCTGACCAATTCAGATAAGAGGTCTTAACCATTCAGACTCAGTATAATGTTGTCAAATGTCTGAATCATTCAAACATTTGCTCGCGAAACAAACAGTATAAACCATTTTTTGAACCAGTAAGAAATCTGAACCATTCAGGTATGTTTTGATGATAAAATATCTGTTTATTTATTAAACATCTAACGTATCTCATATTTATTTGATCTGATCGATACGATAACAAAAAATAATGTGAATCTGTAGTCAATGTTTCATAATGAGCGTTGACTTGTCTTTTAGGATACACAAGAATATATTCTTGCAAAAAGAAAATGATTAGGTGTCTATGATTTTCTTGTATTATAATAGTTCATTTATTATTTGGTGAAATTGTAGAAATATTCTAAAGGGATTGGTTTAACGACCCTATGTCCCTATTGAAAACTACTAATAAAATTAGTTTATGCGGTTATTGTAATTCTATGCTAATAAATGATTGTGTATTGTAATATTAAAAATAAAATAACCAGAACAAAATAAACTTAATTATATCTAAATACCATAAAACTGTAAATCATAATTAGCTTCACCAATATCATCAAACTTCTAAAGACTGATTGCTCATGGGCAAATTTGTAAAATCATCTTGCCAAAACGAAAAATGTTCACTTGCCAATGTGGTGCTAACCCATTTGATAAAGGCATGTGTCTTTAAGAAAGAGGTCTTAGGTTTAAATCTAGGTAAGAGAGTCCTTTAGAATTATTGGTGTAAGGTGGAGTAGAAGTAATGTTCATTTCTTTATTATACATGAACAATATTTAATTTGGTAATGTGTAAAAATGGAATGGTATAATCATCATTAAATATTTACATGGAAGACCACAATATTTGATTTGTTAATGTGTAAAAATGGAATGGTATATTTGGAATAACTTATGTGGATTATTAATCATCATTAAATATCTTTCAAAAAAAAAATTAATCGTCATTAAATATATGGAAGAGCATATGGCCGGCCATAAATGATAAAGGTTTGATCATAATCTTCCATCAATTTTAATTTATTTAATAATATATAAATAGTAAATGTTTAATGCTTGTGATGCGTTGACCAACTTTAGAGACTGTAAATCAAGACTAGTCATATTGTTTTAAGAACATATGTAGTGGTAAATAAAGGTTTGATCATAATCTTTCATCAATTTTAATTTATTTAATAATATATAAATAGTAAATGTTTAATGCTTGTGATGCGTTGACCAACTTTAGAGACTGTAAATCAAGACTGGTCATATTCTTCTAAAACCATGTGTAGTGGTAAATTGTTATAATGTCTTTACCATGGGGCATTATTCGACACACGTCATCCCAGTCAGCATGGGGCATTATAGCATAAAGTGATGTAGTGGGGCATTATTCCAATAACGCCCATGCAATCATTTCTCAATTATTTTTTTTTAAATTAATTCATTAAATTAAACAAATACAATACTTGAAATAAAAAAAAAACCGAAAAAAAACAGAAAATAAAAAAAACAAAAAAAAAACTTAAAATAATTCATTAAATTAAAAAAATACAATACTAAAAATTTACTTTGGGGCCTAATGTGTGAAAACAGAAAATAATAAAGTTTAAAACTATAGGGGCCTAAGTGTCAATATCAAAGTTATAAAACAAAGCCCTTCTTCTTCTTCGTTCATATGACCTGCAAACCCATTTGAAATTCCGGCCAAAAATCCGCCAAATCAAACCCCACATTCCATCTCTCTCTCTAAACTCACATGTCCTCATTTGATTGGCCATTCAAACACCCTTGAAGCGTTTTAAATAAAACGCCAGATCCATTTTTTTCGAAAAAAACGCCCCAAAACGCCTAGCGTAGTGGGGGGCCGGGCGTTTTCGAGCGGTATCGGGGGGGGGGGGAACACGCCCCAGTACGCTTGGTCTAATGATGATTCAAGCTTGGTTTTAAAATGCGTGCATATCGTCACAGCTGATGCGTTGTGTTTACGTGATGTGAGAATATTGCACCGATTTCGCATAATTCGCTCCGATGCACGAAACATTGCTTGTTATGTTTTTTTTTTCCAGTTTTTATGAAATGGGCTGGGTTTTTTTAATAATTAATATCTTAATATGCTTGATTTGGATCATTATCGTTCCTAAACACTTTTTGTGGTTTTGGAAACATTCTAGTATGCTTGAATCTCGATTTGAACTAAAAGTACAACTCTTATCTTCTTATTGCGTCAGTTGCATTAGTTTAAATATTTTTTATGTATAAATAATTATTTGAGGAAAATGCCAAAATGGTTCCTGAGTTTAGCTCACTTTTGCCACTTTAGTCCAAAAATGAAACCTTTTGTATCTGGGTCCCTGAGGTGTCATTTTTGTTGCCATTTTTATCCAATTGGCAAATTGGGTTAGAATTTTCTGCCCTTTTTGTCGTTTCCCTCATTTAAATGATGGAGTTCCTCATAGAGTTTGGGCATAAAATGACGATTATACCCTCCATTAAATGAGGAAAATGACAAAGAGGACAAAAGTTTCTAACCCAGTTTACCAGTTGGATGGAAATGGCAACGAAAATGAAACCTCGAGGTCCTAGATATAAAGGGTTTCATTTTTGGACTGAAGTGGCAAAAGTGAGCTAAACTCAGGAGCTATTTTGGCATTTTACTCTGATTTATTTCGTTTTTTTTAAGAGCGCATCGCATGCTCGCATCACGCATCAGATTTTTGGACCAAACGCATCGGAGTGCATCACACAATTTAAAACCAAGGATTCAAGTAATTCCACCATGATATTATGTAAAGTTGATTTGATCCACTAATCAATAGGGACATAGGGTCGTTAAACAATGACATGATTGTTGTTAAAATTGATCTCTTTCATTCATTATATAGGCATTTGTTACCAGATTTGAATCTATCTCAACCCGAAATCTGTCGAAGGCATTAAAGATCCTAACAGATGACAAAACCATGGTGGCTATGAGTGATTATAATGATTATCACAAGACCGTCAAACGCCATATACTCACTGCCATGTTGGGACCAAATGCTCAGGTTTGTGTTATCAAACTGTGTACTTTTGCGTGCTTAAGCGACTTGTCGACTTTACTTTGAACTGTTTGTTCTTGTTGTATATTTTCAGAAGAAACACCGCATCCAAAGAGACATCATGATGGAGAATCTTTCAAACCGACTACACGCATTTGTTAAAACCTCTACTGAACAAGAAGAAGTGGATCTAAGGGAAATATTCCAATCTGAACTTTTTGGATTAGCTATGAGACAAGTGAGTTCGTGTAATCACATATTATGTCTATTTTTTATTGATTATTAATATTTAAAACAATTGTCTTTTCATTTCTACCCTTTTAGACAATGGGAAAGGATGTGGAGAGCATATATGTGGAGGATCTTAAAATCACCATGAAACGAGACGAGATATTTCAGGTTTTGGTGGTTGACCCAATGATGGGTGCGATCGACGTTGACTGGAGAGATTTCTTCCCGTATCTAAAGTGGGTCCCGAATAAAAAGTTTGAGAACACAATACAACAAATGTATATCAGGCGAGAAGCTGTGATGAAGGCTCTTATTAAACAACATAAAGAACGTATCGCTTCAGGGGAGGTAAATCATTACATTATGGCGTTGTAATTGTTGATTTCTTTCTTGTTAAGATTGCGTTAGAATAATACTAACCCGTCCTAATTTCTTAAATAAATAGAAACTGAACAGCTACATAGATTACTTGCTATCAGAAGCACAATCATTAACCGATCGACAACTACTTATGTCGGTATGGGAGCCTATTATCGAATCATCAGACACCACTATGGTCACCACTGAATGGGCAATATATGAACTTGCAAAAAACCCCCATATTCAGGTTTGTACTGTTCTTTCAACCTCAGACTAACAAAAGTTTATATTCTTTATCAGAATCTGCATCAAATTATAAGGGAGTTCAAAGACTTTTGTCTAATTGTATATGTAACTCAGGATCGTTTGTACCGGGATATCCAAAGTGTTTGTGGGTCAGACATAATCAAAGAAGAACATCTGTCGCAGCTGCCATTCATAACCGCTATTTTCCATGAAACTTTGAGAAGGCATAGTCCGGTCCCTATTATTCCATTACGATACGTGCATGAAGACACAGTTCTAGGAGGGTACCATGTCCCAGCAGGAACCGAGGTTGACTCTTTAAAAAAGTCAAACATATGACCTTTATATCTTTTCTGTTTCTATATGGCCATTATCCAAATTCAAATTCAAACCGGATATGTTAATTTGCAGCTAGCGATAAACATTTACGGATGTAACATGGAGAAGAGTGTGTGGGAGAATCCTGAAGAATGGAATCCAGAGAGATTTATGAAGGAAAATGAAACGATTGACTTCCAGAAAACGATGGCGTTTGGAGGTGGAAAGAGGGTGTGTGCTGGTTCTCTTCAGGCAATGTTGATTTCTTGCGTTGGAATTGGAAGAATGGTGCAAGAGTTTAAGTGGGAACTGAAAAATAAGGCCCAAGAAGAGGTTAATACGATTGGGCTTACGACGCAGATGCTTCGTCCACTGCGGGCCATAATAAAGCCCAGAAACTGATCGCAGGTGTATCGATTAGCCTTTCGTATTTAGACAATTGGACATGTTTTTTTCCGAATAAGTTCCATTAATTTCCCTAATCTTTCTCTCTATCTCTCCTACACCTCTTTTTACACATACGTCCCCAAGGGGACATTAAGGTGGTATGTTGTTACGTAGCCATTTCGAGATGGCTAGTCTCCTAAAGAGAATAGTCGAGAACAGATTTCTAATATCCTTCTTAATCGAAAAACTAACAAACAATTTTGCATGGAAATAAACCGGAAAGGAAATGCAAGAACGATGAAGTCGCAAAGTGTAGTTGAGGATTCATGTATCATGTTTGAGTTCGAAAAAGTGTCATTCCGTAATATTTTATTATTGTTATTATTTTTTTTAAATCAAATGGCTATTGGGCTTACTAAACCTAATGCCAACAGGTTAACTTCTAAATCATAAAAAAATGTTTTGTAAATGGGCCTATCTTGGAGTTGATATGTGTATATTATTTAAAAAAGACTTAACATATATATATCGGATTTATTTTAAAAAAACACGTGTCTTTCTTAATCACAGGCCCTGTGCGGTGTACCCCTACACCCTCATCTGTAACACCCTAACACGTTTTGATCATAAATACGCAGCGGAAATATGTACCATAAAATTTCTTTCTTTATAAATTATTTCGACATACTTGGAGGTCCATCTATAAAATGATATATGTTTTCTCTAAGAGAAATACAGCATTCATCTTTAATTATCGTATCGATTGTAATATAAATGACAACCATGTAATCATCTTTTCCGTACAATCCTTGCTCTTTAGCTCAATCTACAACCGCTTGTCCTCGATGGTGATAGATAAAATCGGTGAAATCCTGCGATCACCACATACTGTTAGGATCGGAGGCTCTCATGATTATGTTTGTTTGTATAAATTGATCATTCAGAGAATATTAAACAGTGAAAAGTGCAGCGGAAATGAATACAAACTTTGTAAACACAATCCAAAGAAGAGATTTGTATGATAAACAATTGCTTCACATTAAGTCAAATGATTGAATTACAAAGCAAATGATTACAAGCATGCTTACAATACTAAGCTCCCCCTCAGCCTGATACTCCAAGGTTGGTTGCACAAGATGAAAGGATTGGACTTGAGAAGAAGAATCTACTCAGTCAATCAAATGTAACAGTACAGGGTACTGCTCCATTTATAGGCAAACCAAACCACTGAAGCATCTCAGCTGATGTCACCATGATAGTGACATCTAACAAACTAACAACCTATATACACTATTCTAAACAAACTACTGATATGCAACATCTGATTATCAGTACAATACAAAAACAAGAGATAACAATTGCTTCTCGTTCCACTGTTGTAGCCTGAGCACTGATGTTGAACTTCAGTGCTTTCTTCAAAGGTGATCAGTCTTTGAGTGGGCAGTGCTTGTGTCTTCAGCAGTACTTAGGAAACAGCAGTAGATAGAGCAACAGTGTTTGTCTTCAGCAGTCTTTAGGATCTCATCAGTGTTTGGTTCATCAGTGGTTATAGTGAGCAGTACTTAAGATCCATCAGCTGTTTAGAATACCACTGTCAAGGGGAAAGCAAAGTGTAAACAGCTGCTTATTGTTAGTCCACTGATGTGATCCAGTTTTGGCTTTACATTATCTGTTCCTCTGGTAGGGTTCAATCCCAACAATCTCCCCCTGGAACAGATAATGCCAAAACCCTTCATTATTCAGGACCTTTATTTCTCACCAAAAGTTCCTTAGCTTGTCTTTTAAATTCAGGTTCAAATTCCTTGGAACTTAGATCAGCTTCATCCCTACACAGTGTAAGTTCAAGGAGATCCTGCAAATCTTCAACACTAAGGCCTAGTGCTTCTTTCCTTGATATGTACTTCACTTCACCATTGGTTCTGACCAGAGTCAATACGTGGGTCTTTTGATCAGATATCCACTTTAGTATTTTTAAACCAAATGGGTTTCTTGGGAGAGATTTATTCTTTGATGAGTTTGGAGATGATGGCCTTGTGAACACTTGCAGACTTTCAGACATTCTTTTGAAGGCCATTTCAATAACATTGTTAGCTGCAGCTATGTCTTCTGCAGTTTCTTTTTCGATCAGCTCTTGCCTTTCAATGTCTGTCATGCCTGTTGTAGTGTTTGGTGATGCAGGATTGGTTATTACCTTCTTAAAAAGGTTCTGAAACTTTGTTGAGTTCCCTTCTTTTAATCCCATTTTCATGATGGCATCATTGAAGTACTCAGCTTCCTTTTCCTTGACCTCTTCTTCAGACAGTTGTTTTCTTTTTTCTTGGTTTGACACAAGAGTAGGATTATCTGCTGATTTGAACAGTGTTTTGAGGTTTTCAATCTGCTGTTCAAGCTTCATCATTTGTTCACGTTTCTTTGAAGCACCTGAAACAGTTATCTTTCTTTTCTTTAGCCTTTCATAGGCTTCATCAGTCTGCTGTTTTGACCATTTTGATATGGCTTCAGCAGTATCCATTTTTTGCATCCACCAGCTCCTTTTTCTTTCTTTTGTACTCAGCAGTGAGGTCAGCAATGAGCTTTTTGAATTTGCTCCAGTTTGGAGCATTCTTCTTCTTTGTAGGATCATTCTTGATTCTGTCAATCCTATCAGCCTCATGCTTTAGAGCGATTATTGGCCATTCTTCAAACTGTTTTTCTTCAGCAGGATAGAATTTTTCTTTCATGATGTAGGCTAGGTATTGTTTTCTTAACTTTCTTCGTTGTTCAGCCTTTTCTTTGTTCAGTTATTGTGCAAACTCTTCTATCTGCTTTACTTTAGTGAGGAAGAAATCCAGTCTTTTAGCAATGCCTTCTTCGCTTAGACCTTCACTTTCACTCTCAACTTTAGCTCTTAGTTTAGCTTGCCTTGCCTTGATCTTGAGGTAATCATCCATATCGTCTGGTGGCATGTAGCCTATGAGTAAGGAGAATCTTCTTTTTGAAGGATCTTCTTCTGTATAGAATTGCCTCATCTCATTTTTGATAGCTTCAAGTTCCAGTGGATATTGTGCAGCATTAGGATCGTGTATACCCTCATTGGCAGAGATTGGCTTTCTTTTTCTGTTGAAGAGCTTTGGTTGTGATGTCGGAAAGGTGAGAGCAGTGGTGGATGGTTGACTAACAGCTGTTGAAACAACTGGTGCCTCAACCGCTGTTGTCATTACAACTACTGATGTATCAGCAGATGTCTTCTGCTTTTGAGCAGGGGTTGTGATGGCAGTTGTTTGAGTGGTGATAAGTGGCTGATTAACAGCAGTTGAAACAACTGGTGTTTCAACCACTGTTGCCATTACAACAGATGTTATAACATCTGTCGTCTTCTGCTTTTTGGCAGAAGGTGATGATGGATTGGCTGTTTTTGATGGTGATGGTGGTTTTGGTGCTGTAGACACAGATGGTGGTGGAACAGTAGTTGTGATGGTGTGTGGTGATGTGGTGTGTGTTGATACTGCAGTTTTGGTTTGACTACTCTCTGGCTCAACATATATACCATCATCAATTCCCTTTTTCTTCCACTTGATCTTCTCCCCTTTTTTGGCATTATCTGAGAAGGGTTCATTCATGAAGAGAATAGTGGAGGGAACTTTTCCAGAGGCACTTTGAATGTGAGCTTTGATAGCTTTAATATCTGCCTGAGTATCTTTGAATCTTGATTCCACCATGTTAGTCAGCTTTTGAACATGTATGGCATGCTGCTGATTTGCCATCTGCTTTTGTTTTTCCAGCAGTGGTTGAAATAGGTTCCATAACTCATTTGCAGCAGGTGCTTGTTGAGCAGATGCTTGAGTAGGAGGAGCAGTTGATTGGGCTTTCTGAGCTTTTAACAGCTGCTGCACCATATCCTTTATTTCAGCAACTGAGGTTTCAAGGTTTTCGACCCTGCCCGTCAATTCCTGATATCTTGAATCATCACCTGAGTTAACAGGATCATCTGAATCCCCACCAGCAGCGGTTTTACCAATGAATGACTTAGGAACAGAGTCCCAAAAATCAGCCATTGATGCCCCTTGTTCTTGGTACTGGGGACTTCTTTCTTCAGCACTTGATAACCTTTTGATGTTGCCAGTAGTTAAAACAAACTCACTGGTGCTATTGAAGAAATTGCCTTCAAGAGAGTCTTATGAATGTAACCACTGTCCAAATGTAAACCAGTGGGTTCAACATTTGTAGTGGCTGCTCCACTTGAACTACTGACAGGAATTACTTGTAATTCCTGCAGTGTAACCTCCTCATTTGTTGCTGGGATAACAGAAGTGTCAACATCAGACCCAGTCACCTGTTGAAGTATACTCTCAGTAATAGGTGTTTGAGAGGAACTGGTTTGTGTCTAAGTAACATCAGCTGTATGCAACAAGGGTATAGTGGATGGTGGGATTATGTGAGGTGAGGGTAAAGGAGTTGAAAGAGACATGTCCTTGGGATCAGGACTGTGGAAGATGGATCCGAGTGGGTCCAGAGCTTCATATTGTGGGGTCCCTGTGCTTACAACCTGATCCTTTTGTGAGGATGCAGGAGGAGTTTGAGGTAAGGGTTGAGATCTTTCTTCCATCTGCTGTGAGGAAGTGGCAGCAGTGGTTATTGGTGACTTTTGTGTTGTCACTGGCATTGACTCTGGGATCTCATCTTCCAGAGTTGCCTTTGGTTTGGATTTGGTGGGCTTTCTGGATGTTTTTCTTTTTGTCTTTTTAGTGGTGGCAGGTGTGGGTTTCAAAACAGTGGGTGTGCTGTTTTGATCACCTGGAGCAGTGGGCTCAGCAGCAGATTCCTGAGGAGCAGTTTCATCTGCTAAATTCTGCTCAGGCACCTCTGCTTTTGTTTTTATTGGTGCCAACATTCTAGAGAATGTTTCAGGTGTTAAGCAGTTTATTTTAAAAGAGGCACCTTGTTTGGGCAAATCTACTTCTTTCTCTACAAATTTTTGTTCAAAATAGTAGCTTAAAAATCTTGGAAAGAGCAGAAATGCCTTATTATCAACGTTTTTTACCAAATCATCAAATATTTCCTAGGAGTAATTAAAGTTTTTATTGTTTAAAATTGCGTATCCCAGGCATTGAATTTTTGTTGGTATTTCATTAAAAGACGTTGTTTTATTAGAAACACACATTAGCAGTGTGTGAAATAAAAATCTGGGTGCAGAAGGAAAATAATCTTTTTGTAAGGTATCCCTTTTCGGTTGCTCTACATAGCCCCTGTTTATGAAATCCTTTTTCAACTCGTCTTTAGAAAATGAGGTTTTTCCTTTCAAATTATCGAGTTTAAAGATTTCAGAAATAGATTGTGGAGAGATTTGAACCTTCTTACCCTGTATCGAGGAGTTGATGGCTGTGATGATGTCTCCTTGTTTTTCAAGGGTGGCATTTTTTCAGAACTCTCTCTGGGTTTGAAGATAAATGGGAGCGTCTGCTGTTATCAAAGTTTTGTACTTTGATGCAGATAAAATGTCAATGATGGAGTCGAAGGTGTTGTCAGTTGTGGGTTTTGTAAGTATACCCACATAGTTGTGTGGAGATTTGTAGCGAATCTCTGTGGTTTCAGCGGCCATTTGAGTGGCGTATGTTGTGGTGGAGGAAGAAGATGGTTTTGATTTTGACTTCGATTTTGGTTTCGTCATTTTTTATGAAGAAGATCGAAGAAGGTTTTGTGAGGAAGAGTGGGAAACTGCTTTGTGAAGAGAATGTTTGGAATTCAATTCGACAGTGTGAGCCTCTGTTTGGGTTTAATCAGGGTTTTATTTTAGGGAAAAAGTGAATGCTGATGTGGCAGCGGTTATAATGATCTGACGGCTAAAAACTGACCACGTGCCAACCCCTGATGAAATGGTAAATAATGGAGGACAGTTGTTTTGACAACCATTGATGGATCAGGCATCAGTAGTTACAACGATAATGAAATGAAGCAGTGGGTGTATCAGTGGATAGAACAATGATTTTAAACATCAGTGTTTTTGAAAGAACAGAGGTTGACTATTAGCAGTGGACAGACTTTAGAGAGCAGATGTTGAGGCACAACAGCATTTAAGGTACAACAGTGGTTAAAGACAACAATGAGGATCATTAGTATAACAACTGTTTGTGCAGCAGTATTTTGACTTTTGACAAATAATTTTAGCATCTGCTTGTTCAGATGTAGGAATTGATTTTGTCTTGTGAAAGCATAATATCTTATTTGACATCTGTTGAGCACCAGAAATGCTATTCTTAACAAAATACATTTTAGATGTATATTATCAAGATTAAATTGCAAGCGGTTATCTACAGAAATTTTTGTTCAAGGTTTTGCCAAATGTCCATTATTCCAGACAGTGGCTTAGCATCCCAGATGATGAAGACGTTTCTACTAAAGCTACTCATTTTGTGTCTAATTACTTAAACTAGAACATGAGTATCTCAGTAGTTCAAAATCAATTTGCAATCAATTTTTGATCTGTGACAACCAAACTTGAGCTTAACATGACCTTAATATGTGTGCCATTTCCTTTTGATCAGATTTAAGGATAGTAATTTCACACAAAAATAAGGAAATTGCATCCTGACCAGAAATGAACTTTTACTATAAAAAATGAGTAAAAGTACAAAATATATTTTATAAAAAGTAATATGTGTGCCATTTCCTTTTGATCAGATTTAAGGATAGTAATTTCACACAAAAATAAGGAAATTGCATCCTGACCAGAAATGAACTTTTACTATAAAAAATGAGTAAAAGTACAAAATATATTTTATAAAAAGTAATACATATCTTGTTTTATATAGAGAAAACACCTTAAAAAAAGATTAACGGATGTTTTGAAAATCATCAAAAGGATCTGACAGCTTTTCAAATAAGTTCATGTTCATATCATTCTCAAGTTATTTTGACCATTGTTTGGGGTCATTTTCTTGTCAAATGATTGTAATTCTTCTTTTAAGGTCAATCACTTGGGATGTCATTGTTACCTGAACAATTTCTGTATTTAACGAAAGCACACAGTTGCATGATGACCACTGTTTACCCAACTTTGACCTCAAGAGTGTTTTATGCTTATACTCTTTTCTTTTGATTTCAAAAGTTTTGAGATAAACACACTTTGAGATTTGTTCATTTTCTTTTTCCCTTTTACCCTTCCCATTCACAAGTACAGAAACACTCACTGGGAGATGTTATTTTGAAGAAGTTTAGTCCAGAATCATTTTGAAGTAATATTTTGAGAGATCTAGCCACATTTGTACATGTTTTATTACCAGATCTCACATTACGTATGGTTTGGACTGTTTTGACACCTTATTTTCTCAATGTGTTTTAACAAAGTTGATTTGGTCTTTTTGAAGATTCTCAACCTGCCTTTGGGCACATAAGAAATTTTGACTAAAGCTTTATTTCCCTCTTTCTATGTCAGCAGAACACTAGTGTTTGGATGAACATAGGTTTTGCTGATCTGAGGTGCATACTTTAGTGTAAAACATGAAAACATCACAAATTTCATAACAACAATTGAAATCAATTTTGAATGAAGATGAGGAAACTATGAGTGATTTGTGCATGACATCACCAGTTGTATGAGATTTGTGAATCTTATGACATCTTGGTTGTTTTACAGAGCTTTTGAGTCATCATTTTGAACATGATTTCTCGTTACTCTGTTTTTCAACTAAAATACGGCCAACCTTAGTATCAATGAATTGTGAGCTGAACTGTTATGTCAAATTGATTATTAGATCGAATTTGACTGTCCAAGCTCTGATACCAATTGTTAGGATCGGAGGCTCTCATGATTGTGTTTGTTTGTATAAATTGATCATTCAGAGAATATTAAACAGTGAAAAGTGCAGCGGAAATGAATACAAACTTTGTAAACACAATCCAAAGAAGAGATTTGTATGATAAACAATTGCTTCACATTAAGACAAATGATTGAATTACAAAGCAAATGATTACAAGCATGCTTACAATACTAAGCTCCCCCTCAGCCTGATACTCCAAGGTTGGTTGCACAAGATGAAAGGATTGGACTGGAGAAGAAGAATCTACTCAGTCAATCAAATGTAACAGTACAGGGTACTGCTCCATTTATAGGCAAACCAAACCACTGAAGCATCTCAGCTGACGTCACCATGATAGTGACATCTAACAAACTAACAACCTATATACACTGTTCTAAACAAACTACCGATATGCAACATCTGATTATCAGTACAATACAAAACAAGAGATAAAAACTGCTTCTCGTTCCACCGTTGTAGCATGAGCACTGATGTTGAACTTCAGTGCTTTCTTCAAAGGTGATCAGTCTTTGAGTGGGCAGTGCTTGTGTCTTTAGCAGTACTTAGGAAACAGCAGTAGATAGAGCAACAGTGTTTGTCTTCAGCAGTCTTTAGGATCTCATCAGTGTTTGGTTCATCAGTGGTTATAGTGAGCAGTACTTAAGATCCATCAGCTGTTTAGAATACCACTGTCAAGGGGAAAGCAAAGTGTAAACTGTCACACCCCAATCAATGGCGGAAACATCGGGATGAGACGAAGTGTGAAGATTGCTCGAGACATCATAACGCTAATAATTGTGACAAGTATTTAAATAATCATTTCATTTCATTTCTAAAGAATCAAGTACAAGGTTTTGAAACAAAGTACAACAACATGAATAATAAAATGATACAATACAAATACAATTCTTTCTAAGTGGGTATCTAAGCATCCTACTAGATTCCATGCATCGTCAACATCCACCTGTAACATGTTAAAATAAAGTTCAATGCAAAAGCAAAGGCGAGTATACAAGTTTGATACGTACATAGCAAAAGATAAGTTTTGAAAAATTCCTCATAGCAAGCATGTGATTCAAGATAAGCCTTTAAATATGGTATGTGTCTAACATATCAAACCAAGGAAACGCAATATGCTCATGACATAACCGAGATAAAGGGGCGGGTCGTTAATCCTATAGCGCTACATATGTCACGGTTTGGCTCGTACGAAGTTAATGATAAATTCAACACATAAGATAAATCCAAGTTTAAAGCATCAAGCCATCACGTATACAAGCATGTTATAGGAATGTTCATGTGTTAAGCAAAATGTTCATGTGTAAGTTGATAGATAAACATGTTACACCCCAAAAGTGGTAAAAGTAAAAAGGGGGAAATACGAGTATACTCACAAAGTTTGCATATGCTTTCCAATTATCCAATTATTGACGAGTTGATGAGGTTGGAAGATTGAATGTGTAGGGTTAAAGTTCAAGTATGCTTAGAGTCGAGATTCGGCATTCAAAACAACATAAAAAGTAAGATATGTGAATAGCATGTGAAAATAATCATCTTCAACACTTAACACTTGTATGACATTTGGTAACCACAAGGGTTATGATAATGTTTTCATGAGTTGAACACCCATAAGAATCACAACAAGGTTTAGGTATATATATATACATGAGTTCAACATCAAAGGTTCGAATGAGTGTATATATATATCTAGGTTAAGTACTATATATTATTTAGTCCAATAATTCAAGTAGGAGGTAGAAGATTAGAATCTTCATTTAGACACCTCGTGTTATCATAGATGTCATGTATGGGGTAGGAAGGACATGCTTCCATTTAGGAACCCCTTGAATGTTCACCACTTCACTTGGTGTAACAACAACCAAGGAGGGTCACGAACTAGGATTTGCACAATAACATAAACAACCTAACTATAGAGAAATCATCAAATCACGTGAGGATTGTATGTAGGACAACCCAAGTTGTTCCCTAATCACTCATTCATCAAGACCTAAGCTTGACATGATTTGTGGGTTGAAACCCTAGACAAAACACCAAGTTTATGAGGTTTAATCCTCTGATTTTAAATGTCTCAACCTTGTTTTTAAGCTTAACCAACCATGGGATAAGTTGTAAGCATTAGGACATAGGTATGAGATGTGTTGAACACAAGTTACATAGGTTTAAACAAGTTTTTGATGAACATAAAAACAAACAGAAAGTTTAAGGACGATTTCGGGGCATTTCCAGGTCTGATTTCTCCAAGGAGAAGTCTAGGAATCGAACCCCATGATTATCCAAGTAAGTAGGAAAAAGAATCAAGTGATTTCGTTAAGAAATGAGTGAGTTATGCTCATTTTCGTGAAGGGGTGTCAATCTGCTCGAACCTTTGCTTTCAGCTACGGTTTGGAGGATATTTTGAGAGTTTTTAGTGTTGCAAAAGTGGTAGAGAGGCTGGTTATAAGTGGTATTTATAGGGGGGAGGATTAGGGTTTCAATGGGTTGGGCTTTGGAAGTGTTTAGAAGGGGTTACACCTTGAAACTAGCCCACAAAACCCAACTATATGGGGCTGAATTTTGCTGAATTGGGGCTGCCATATTTCTTTATTTTTTTATTTTTTTAAGACATTATAATGAGTAATTTTGTTAGTTAAGTTGTGTAATAATATGCAACAATGTTTCCCCTAACTTGTAACAAGGTGAAATATGAAATAAAACATGATTTAACTAGGTAAAAAGTGTAATGTACAAGTATGTAACATGTTTGTAAGTGACAAGTATATGTCACATATTAGATGATTAACCGTTGTATAAATAAGCATATTATTAGGGGTTTTTAGGTATCAACAATTTAAGGACAAGCATGGACATGCACCGTGAATAAGTATCGTATAAGTATGAATTACAAATAAGGATTCGATGTACAATGAATTCGAACGTATGAACATGTATGAATATGTAGATGGTGAATTTAAAGAAATACGAATTTTATTTATGATCCAAGTCTCGGATTTACAATGATTACAAGGAAAGAACGATTACAAGAATACAAAGTTTCCAAAAACAGTTTTACAAACGATGGTTTCTAAATATTGAAAGTATGAAAACGCGGGGCGTTACATAAACAACTGCTTATTGTTAGTCCACTGATGTGATCCGGTTTTGGCTTTACATTATCTGTTCCTCTGGTAGGGTTCAATCCCAACACATACAACTAACCCGTTAGTCAATGGTGACGATCAAACATAAAATATTGTATAAACTAAAACGTCCATAACATATTCTTACTGCATAAGTTACTTCAAACCGATTATCCTTCTTCAATCGTTTCATTACTATGTCAACACTTCGAAAGCCCAGTGTTCATAAACCTGCACTTCCAAACATACTTAGTAATAACTTGGTTAGCAAACCCGTAATCTCAACATATTCAAGCACTACATCTTCGTAAAAAGGACGCCAACCATTTGTATGCATCCATTTAACTACAACACAATGTACGCCTTTCGCATAATCATGTGTGTATATATATATATATATATATCTTCTATACACATCACGCATACTAGTCCGTATGCTTAAACCTACTATGACTCCAATTATTCATACCTACATACCATCTTATTCACTTAAACTTATTTAACACACCTCCCTAGTCATGCATATGATCATACGATAATAGACTTACTTATAAAAAAGTTCCGTCCATTCACATATATAACACATTCATACATCAAAGTTTTAATCACACACATATATCTGGCCTCCACCGTAAGCTACGAATAGCCACGATGACTAAAAATTGTCTTACGGTGGAAATGTACCATCAACACCTACCGTAGCTTACGGTAGCTACGGTAGAGCCCAGTACCACCTAGCTAGTTTTCTCTATTTGCAGCTCTCTTTTGACCCGTTTCGAATATTTTTAGATTAAGCCGTCCCCGAGACGTCCAAACATGCCTTTAGCTAATATCTTATCCGACATTAATTCTTTTCCAAACCTTCCCCTAACATTTTCAAATTCCCATCTCCGTCTTAAAAATTTTCGACTAAAAGTTATGACCCGTTTACCCCTATATTGAGGTTTTACGGTTTAACATCATACCAACCATTTCAACAAAACTTACCATTTGTTTGTACGTTCCATCTTGATTTCGAATATTCAAAAATATGTATACATATCTTCATGTAAATAAATACGAAGTGATTGTGAAAATCACTTACCTTGTGCTCGTCATGTTCATGCTAGTTTCCTCGCTTCCTCTTGTTCCATTAGTCTTCCATGCTAGTGAAAAATCCTACTCATTTATGCCATCATATTCAAAACATTGTTATTACACATGTTCATCAACACTAGCATTCAATTCCAACCCAAACGGGTGCTTGACTTTCGTTAAATAACTATTAGCAATGCATAAGACTCGCATTAACAATTTACTTATTCTAAATCCATGCTAATTTCATTCACCATCATGTATAGCACATTAAATAATCTAACTTGTATCACGTGATCTCTGTACCTTTATAAATGCATCCAAAAGCCTAGTCGTGCTATTCACAAATTGTTGACTTTCAGGAAGTCAACCATCTTACTTACATACTTCCAACATATGAACATGTACTCATCTAAACCTAGTCGACTATACCAATGATACCATTTACATTTCATAATCATGGTGTAGGACGCACACACATAAGCACATGATCAACTAATTACATATATACACATGTGTCGTTAATTCAACACATACTAACATTTTCATGATCCTATAGTTGACAACCACATTCAAAGCTAGTAATTTAACATAATCTCAACATCATTCTTTACTAGTAAGTCCACAAGCTATCCATTTAGTGCACATCCATATCCAATTACTATTAAGCCACTAGTCTGACACATGATATGCACCTCATCATTCAAGCATAGAGTACAAGTCCTAATGCATAATTCCACCCAATCATTCCATCAACTACACCTTCTTACGAAATCCTTCTACAATTTATCTTCTCATGTTTACTTATCATCAATCATGTCATTATTAAACTCTACACATGTTCATCCATTGTTTAGCATACAATTTCACATACTAGCTTATACTAGGCATTTCATCAAACACTTGGTGTGCGTTCACCATTTAATGCACAATGTACAACTAATTTATGCATAATCTTCCAAGCTCATACATAATTCATCAAATCTTCTTACTAATCAACAAATATCATTCACACATAGACATCAAACATATCAAACACCACATTTCTTTCAATTCATCTAACAAGAATCCATCATACATAACATAATACATCAATATTGAACAAGAATTGGACATGGATGATATATCCAAGTCACCATCTTCACCATAACAAATGGGTTTCATCTCAAAACATCAAATTAATCAAAATCATGCATAATCCATGTTTTATATGGTGATTCTAACACATATACATGATTAATTTCATACAATTTCGTGGATTAAACATAAACCCACTTCATACAAGATCACCAAATCTCAAATTACAACTTACCACATGTTTGTAAGGTTGAGAGATGACGATAATTCTTCATTTATGCATAAGATTGGATCATAAATTCATCACCAATTTGGTGATTCTTGATGAACAAGGGTTTGGCTCCCTTTGTGTTTCTCCTGATGTTCTACGCACGCACACACACCTAAAGTGCAGAATTTTTGGCTTCAATTTCCCTTTTGTTGATCACTTCCATCAACTTCCAAAAATGTCATAATTGGCCCTTGTACTTTCCCTTCATTCTTTCTATTTACTCTTTTATATTAACTAAGTTAAACAACATAGTTAAGTTATTTCATGACATAAATCTAGTAAATACCATGTTTATAAAAACCTTGGATTTTGGGGCGTTACATCATCACCGCCATTGGCAAAGTGGAATATGTGTGCTTCATATATCAAAATAAAAGGATGAGAATTTAAATTCCATAGAGTAGGTTTGTAGAGGGTGTGTATGCATTTATCCAAAAAATCAAGGAATAAGTCCTTGTGTACTCGTGTGTGACCAAGCACAATAGCCGGATATCAGATCCGATGGTCAACGAAGAATGAACTCTTTTCGCACACAATCGCATACATTGTTTGCTCAAATCAGTTGAATTCAAACACGCAAATCTGGTTTTCTAAAATCAGGAATAAATTTGATGTTTTGGGTGTTCTTGTCGAAGAAAATGAGATGATAATAGAGTCCTTTATATAAATGGATTATTTAATTTTATTATTTTAGTTAAGAAATATTAAAATAACTATTTTGCCACTGAGGAAAAAGACAAAATAGCAGGATTTTAAAAGACAAATATGACCTGATTTCACTTTTGGACCAAAATGACAATAAAACTGAAACCACAGGGACCCAGATGCAAAATGTTTGAGTTTTGAACTAAAGTGACAAAAGTGACCAAACCTCAGAAACCAAAATGACAGTTACTCAAATATTAACGTCAACGAGTCCGAGATCTTGAAGAGATTAGACGGCTCTGCCAACGAGTCCGAGATCTTGAAGAGATCAGACGGCTCCGCCAACGAGTCCAAGATCTTGAAGAGATCAGACGGCTCCGTCAACGAGTCCGGGATCTTGAGTTACAACGGGAGAGGCGCGTTATGGAAACCGAATAGGGACATATCGTACGGGACGATGTGAACGAGGAGGAGGAGGAGTGTCACACCCCGATATTTCCACGTTTCACCGGTGGGCCCGGTAGGGGAGTATCTGACGTAGTTGGTAACATTACAGTCAAACAACACAATATTTAAATGCACAGCGGAAGCAAAAGATAAATATATTTCAACTTTAACAAATTGTAATATCAAGTATCACAACAGTTGAAAGTAATCCACAGGGGGATCAAAAATAAATAGGAAAACATTGTTCAACAGTTTTGACATCCAAGCTTGCGAGACTTATTGTGGACGCTAGGAGAACGCCAACCTAGTTCGCGTAGTACCTGCACTTAACCTTTTTGAGAAAATACATCAGTTTACACTGGTAAATACATCCAACCGACTCAGTTTGAGAAGTTTAATAAAATTGATTTGAATGCACGTGGCACAAACTTTTATAACTTGGGATAATTATTTGAATATAATACTTGTAAACGAATTACATGTTCCTTATACGTTCAGTAGTCCGATCCGTAGATCGGGTTAAAGATCAATAGACACACCACATTATTTATTCATTTATGCACTGACGGGTGTACGCCTACACCCCGTGCTCAGGTCGTGGCCATCTCGTAAGATGATGCCAAGGATATCCGGGACATGGTCATTAACCCCCCAAAGGCTTTAAGCAAACAAAACATTTCAAAACAGAGCATATCAATGATTTAATCTCTATTTGATTAAAGATTCAATGCTGGACCAAGCGGTATTTTATATACCGTACCCCAAGCCCGTATAAGAGAAATCAAGTTAAAAGTATTTACCTTTGCAAGTATCAATCACAAATAGCAAGTGCGTGTAGCTTTTACCGGGTCTCCTATTCTAGAACGAAGGTTTATAGTAACCTATTAGAATCCTAACGGGTCTTTATTTAAGCCTAAGCTTAGACCGGTTAGTTTTAACGAAAGATACGGTTCAAACGCACGATTAGGCGAAGACCGGAATAGAATGTGTTTTAGTCCCGACAAGTTTAAAGACTTGTATAATAAGGGTGAACTAAACACCTTCTGGATTTTGAGATAAAAACGATAAGGTTTGACCCGTTTCGGCTAATTTATGTAAACTAGTTACATAAACCGAACGCGTAAAATAGCGTAACGGGTAACCTAAGAGTCCTATACAGGTTTCCTAAGTTAATATGCCCTAAATATGTTGTGATATCAGTAGGATACTTTCCATCATGCCCAAAACGAGTTTAATCTCAATATAAGCCCCGTAAGGGTATTTTGGTCATTTTAAAGATTATAAAAGCGATTAATTAAACTCCTGTGATTCGGGTCTGAATAAATCAGTAAAATAACTTATTTTAACAGGGTAAATCAGTTGGTGTTAAGTCTTATGTGACAAAATGGTTACAAACCCATACTATGCGTTTAATACGCGTATAAAGTCGTTTTTAAGCGATTTCCGGGTTATACAGGAAATCTGATTTTTCTGATCAGGTTACAGGTTTCAAAATACTTTATTTGTTATATAAAATCAGTAGTAATTGGATTGGTTCAAAATACTATGTAGAACTCATTTTATGCCCGAAAAGGGTATAATCGGTATTTACCGAATCAACGCCATAACCTTAGGTTATGAGCAGGTTAAAAATAATTAAAAATCTTTAAAAACCTCAAAATATTATATTACATCAGTGGGTAAAAGGTTTGGTGCCAAAAGTTGGGTTTAGATAGGCTTTATGCTAAGTGCGCCGTTTAATTAACAAAAGTTTTCTTAATTGCGCTATTTAGCATAACTCCTATTCTGGACCTCGAACTGCTATGAAACTTTAGGGACATGCTTAATAATCCGTAACGAAGATTATTGTCCTTTCACATTTCCAAAGTTCTCGTTCTATGGTTAAAAGGGCATTATGGTCAAACATTAGGCAATTAACGGAAACTTGTAAACGAAGCGTACAATCAATGAACCAGTCACAGAAGGTTATACTATCATGTAACCTGGTCCTAAGGAAGTCCTAAGGCATTTCTAGACTCTACTAAAACAGGTCAGAACTGAAGTCAAAGCAAAAGTCAAAGTTTTGCGACTTTCGGTTCCGAACCGGGTCTAAAAAGAAAATTGTCGGATCAAACAAGCTTTGACTAGTTATTATACTTATTATCAAGTTATATGAGTGATAAAATAGGTTACATGCCTCCTACATTGTTAATTATGCGTTAATTCAAAAATTAGCATTCTGTTGACTTTTTCTAAACAACTTTGACCCGACATTTGATCTAGTTAGAGTGCGAATCAAAGGGTGCCCTTTTGAGGGTTTAATGCCCACATAATTACCAACTTATAACTACCTTTGATTCGACTAATCACTGGACCATTAATGATTAATCGTTAAGTCAACCGTTAATTACGACAGTTTGACTTTTAAGCTAAAACTAAGTAAAAACTCAGCTAAGGAAGGTCAAGCATACTTACTGAAGTCCTATGCACGATTTGGGATGCTTAGGGTCTGCTCTTATGCTCCAGAAAGCTCCAAGAATGCAGATGGAATGAGTGAACACAATGTTGCAACACAAGGGCCTTTTATAGTGTTCTTAATCCATCATGATCATGACAAGTAAGTCTAGCGTGGATCCCAGATCATTACAAGTGTTTCCTAGTGCCTAGGAACTGTTAGGGGTCGCCCATGCTGCTGAAAAGATCTGTTAAAGTCGGTTATAAGGCTGAACAGTGCTGCTGTCTACGTGTTCTGTATCTGGGCGTCTGTCGCGGCCCGTGTAAGATTTTGTTAAGTCTTACCCGACCCGCCTGAGACCTGCTGTAAGATTTCAAATCTTTCAGTTACATACGCGGCCCGCGTAAGCCCTTGTTAATTTTTACGCGGCCCGCCTGAGACCTGCTGTAAGATTTTCAAATCTTTCAATTATTACAGCTTGGCTCTTGGCTCTTCGAAAGGGTATTCTTTGCATTATGAGCCCTTCTTATTTACGTATAAGGGCCTCGAGACTTTTGCCCACTTTGTTAAGTCCTTGATCACTTTGTTATTACCCGCAAAGTCATAATTTTCAATATTTACGCTTTAACCCCTCATATACGAATTTGATCATAACTTCCTCTTATAATAACGAAACTTTATGCTATTTTTATCATGCATTCTAGTGAGTATAATTCACCGTTACAAAGCTCCAGGTTTGCTAAAAGGTCACTCAGATGTATCACTTAAACATGCTGACACATTTAACCCCTGTAGTTTGTAATCTCTCACTTTCTTTCACATTTAGCTCCGTATGATCCATGATTTATTCTTTTGGAGGTATAAACGTTTTGTATGGCTATTCTAGGATATATTTATTGACAATTTGAACTTTTATATTCACATACTTTCCATGTTTGTCAACTTTAGTCCTTGTAGAGTATTCTTTCTCACGTTCAAGCTTATGACACGTGTCAATACATTATAGGACGTAAATTTTCGAGGTGTTACATCCTCACCCCCTTAAAAGAAATCTCGACCTCGAGATTTATTGAAACAAATGAGGGTACTTTTCTTTCATTGTGGATTCTACCTCCCATGTATACTCGGGACCTCTACGGGCATCCCATTTAACCTTTACAATCGATACATGCTTCCTTCGAAGCTTCTTAACCTGTCGATCCTCGATCGACACAGGTTTTTCAACAAACTTCAGGCTCTCTTCTATGTGCACATCTGTGTGTGGTATGACTAGTGAATTATCAGCGACGCACTTCTTCAGATTGTAGATGTGGAATACATTGTGAATACCACTGAGCTCTTCAGGTAAGTTTAACTTATAAGCAACTGATCCAACACATTCGATGACCTCGAATGGTCCTATGTATCTCGGGCTTAACTTACCCTTCTTACCAAATCACATCACTCCCTTCCAGGGTGATACTTTAAGCAACACTTTATCACCTACCTCGAATTTCTGAGGTTTACGCTTTAGATCTGCGTAGCTTTTCTGCCTATCCCTGGCAGCTTTCAGGCGTTCACGAATCTGGACAATCTTGTCCGTCGTTTCAAAGACTATTTCCGGTCCTGACAGTTGGACACCTCCAACTTCCGCCCAACAAACGAGCGTTCTGCACTTCCTACCATACAAGGCCTCAAAAGACGCAGCTTTAATGTTGGTATGGTAGCTATTGTTATACGAGAACTCGATCAATGGCAGGTGGTTATCCCAGCTACCACCTAAATCAATCACACATGCTCGAAGCATGTCTTCCAAAGTTTGGATAGTACGCTCATTCTGGCCGTCTGTCTGAGGATGGTAAGCCGTACTAAAATTTAAGCACGTGCCCAAAGATTGTTGGAAACTTTTCCAAAAATGAGATGTGTACCTAGTATCTCTGTCAGAGATAATAGACACAGGTACGCCATGTAGAGATACAAGCTTATCTACGTACAATTGGGCTAACATGTCGGAGCTATAAGTCTCTTTAATGGGTAGGAATGTGCTGACTTAGTCAACCTATCAACTATCACCTATATCGTATCATTTCCTTTCCTTGTCTTCGGTAACTTGGTGATGAAATCCATCGTCACCATTTCCCACTTCCACATGGGAAGTTCAGGCTGTTGTAGCAAATCTAACGGCTTCTGATGTTCAGCTTTGACTTGCGCACATGTCAAACATTTAGCTACATAGGTAGCTATAGACTTCTTCAAGCCTATCCACCAAAAGTTTGCCTTCAAATCCTGGTACATCTTGTCAGCTCCAGGATGAACGGAGTATTTGGAACTGTGAGCTTCCTGGAGGATAACATCTCGAAGTCCTCTATAAACTGGAACCCATATTCGTCCATTTAACCTTAGAATTCCGTCCTTTCCATAGGATAACTGTTCTTCAGTTACTCCTAGCTTTTCATTAGGGTAGTTAGCTTCCAGCACAGCTTCCTTCTGTGCAGCTAACAACCTTTCGTTCAAACTATTCTTTATCTCAATGCTCTTGGCATTGATTCTTATAGGCTTCACCCTTTCCTTTCGACTCAAGGCATCGGCGACTACATTCTCCTTGCCAGGATGGTATCTTATCTCACAATCATAATCATTCAAAGTTTCCATCCATCGTCGCTGCCTCATGTTCAAATCCTTTTGGTTGAACAGATGCTGGAGGCTCTTGTGATCAGAATAGATCACACATTTGATGCCATATAAATAGTGCCTCCATAGCTTCAGTGCGAATACAACGGCACCCAGCTCCAAGTCGTGGGTGGTGTAATTCTTTTCATGCACCTTTAACTGTCGAGAAGCATAGGCAATAACCTTGCCTTTCTGCATAAGCACACATCCCATCCCGGTGTGTGATGCATCACAATATACCACAAACTCTTCTATTCCATCAGGCAATGTCAACACCGGTGCATTGCTTAGCTTCTGTTTAAGGATATCAAAGGCTTCTTGTTGCTTCGGTCCCCAGTCGAACTTAATTTTCTTCCTAGTCAGAGAAGTTAGGGGTGCAACAATCCTTGAAAAATTTTCAATAAAACGCCTGTAATATCCTGCCAATCCTAAGAAGCTGCGAATTTCTGTGGGTGTCTTCGGCTCTTGCCAATTCATGACAGCTTCCACCTTAGCGGGATCCACTTGGATACCACGCTCACTAACCATATGTCCAAGGAACTGGACTTCTCGAAGCCAGAATTCACACTTCGAAAATTTGGCGTAAAGCTTCTCCTGTTGAAGTAGTGAAAGAATACATCGGAGATGTTTCTCATGATCAGCTTGGTTCTTTGAGTAGATGAGGATGGCGTCAATGAAGACGATGACAAATTTGTCCAAGTATGGTTTACAGACACGGTTCATGAGATCCATGAATACCGCTGGTGCATTAGTGAGTCCGTAAGGCATCACTAGGAACTCATAGTGACCATAACGGGTCCTAAATGCAGTCTTGTATACGTCTTCATCTATAACCTTCAGTTGGTGATAACCTGACCGTAGATCGATCTTAGAGAAGTAGCTTGCCCCTTGAAGTTGATCGAACAGATCGTCAATCATGGGTAATAGATACCTATTCTTGATAGTGACCTTGTTAAGCTCATGGTAGTCGATGCACAGACGCATGGATCCATCCTTCTTCTTGACAAATAAGATTGGTGCTCCCCAAGGAGACGAACTAGGCCTAATGAAATCTTTGGCTAGCAATTCATCCAGTTGTGTTCTCAATTCTTTCATCTCTGTTGGTGCCAACCTATAAGGTGCTCTAGCAACAGGTGCTGCTCCAGGGATAATGTCAATTCTGAATTCTACTTGTCTATCTGGTGGTAAAGCAGGTAGTTCTTCTGGAAAAACTTCGGGGTACTCAGAAATGACAGGGATATCCTCAATCTTGGGTTTCGGCTCATTGATAGTCACTTGTGCCATGTAGATGACACATCCCTTCTTCAGACACTGAGAGGGCTTGAGCATAGATACTTGCTCCGGCAGTCCATACCTGGTATCTCCCTGAATGGTAAGTGATTCACCAGACGGAGTCTTGATCACCACTTGCTTCTTATTGCAGACAATCTGGGCCTGGTTATGAGATAACCAGTCCATGCCCAGAACTATGTCGAAACCGGCTAACTTCAAAGGAAGTAGGGACAACGGAAAAGAGTGGTCCTTAATGGATATGAAACATCCATCTAATAAGGTTGATGCGGTTTCTAAGGTGCCATCTGCTAATTCCACCTCATACTTCACACTTAAGGTTTTGACAGGTATATTCAGAAATTTGCAAAACTTATTGTCTATGAAAGATTTATCAGCTCCTGAATCAAATAGCACTCTTGCATAAACATCATTTATAAGAAAGGTACCTGTGATCACGTTATCGTCCTGCACAGCTTCCTTTGCATCCATTCTGAAGACCCTAGCATTGGTCTTCTTTCCTTCATCAGCTTTCTTTGCATATTTTGGGCAATTTGTTTTGATGTGTCCCTTTTCGTTGCAACTGTAGCATGTTGCGTCTTTTAGCTTCTTGCACTCTAGGGTTTTATGTTCCGTGGATTTGCAGATCCCACAAGGTCTCGACTGAGACTGGGATTTTGAGTCAAGTCTGCACTTCCCAAAGTGGTATTTCTGACAAGTCTTACACTTGGGCTTATCTCCAGATTGATGCCCATCCTTCTTTGAATTAAATCCCATCCTGTGGTCATTGTTTCCTCTGTGCTTCTTATTTGATCGACGTGAATTGCCATCATCATGCTTTCTTTTCTCGGTATCCGTGTTCCTCAGCGATCTCTGCCTGACCGCGTCCAGTGTGAGGGATAAGGATATATCAGCTACAGACCTGAAAGTAGCTGGCCGAGAGGCTTTTACACTTGCCTTTATCTCTGGGGCTAAACCCCCGATGAAACGAGCTATTCTTTTGGGTTCCGGGGTCACCAGATAAGGAACCAACCTTGACATTGTATTAAAGCTCGTAAGGTAAGCTTGGCAATCCAGATTCTTCATGACCAATTACAGAAAACCCGACTCAATCTTCTCTACCTCATGCTGAGGGCAGTAGTTCTCTCGGATGAGGGCAACAAATTGTTCCCATGACATACTGTACAGTGAAATTTTCCCCGTAGCTTGAATCAATGATCTCCACCAGGCTAAGGCCTCACCTTTGAACGATTGAGACACAAACTTTACCACATCCTTCTCAGCGCACCCGCTGATATCAACCACGGTGTCCATCTCGTCCAACCAAGTCATGCAGTCTATTGCTCCTATCTCCCTAGTAAAATCACGGGGCTTGCATGAAACAAAGTATTTGTAGGAGCAACCCTTATCACGGGGTCCTTGTTTCAGCACGATACCTTGAGATGGGACACTATGATAGTTTGAAGAGTGACGATCGTCATCATCTTTCTTTGGTTCTTCCTTCTTGGAGGGAGGCTTGCTATGCGTCTCAGAATGAGTTTTGGGTTTAGAATGCGGTGCGGATAGGGTCCTACTCCGAGTACCGCTCGATTCGCTATACTGCCTTTCCAAGGCTTTTGCAACAACATTGTCAATTAGCGCTTGCTATTCAGCACCCGCTATATTAATCCGAGCATCATTCTGGTTCTCCATTGGGTGACTATTTATTTTATCCGAACCAGCCATTGTATCTTGAACTGTTACATAAGATATCGGCAAAGTTTTATTTGGGAGTTTATTATGGAATTTGCCTTTTTGGGCAATTCATTAACGATGGTAAACATAAGCCATATTTGGTTAATTTATTACTCACATTTATTTAGGATTTTTATTTATAATATCTTAATTACACAACAGTAAAAGTATTATTAGCACAATAGGCCATGTCACATGGACATTTTAAATTATAAGCCATGATTTCAGAGAATCGAAGCATTAAGGTTTGAACATAGTTCTTTACCTTTTCTGACAGGGAGTCATAGACTACTACTATCTTTTATCTTATATGACAATGAGTATGGCCCGTAGGCACTATACTACTAACATATGATCATCTTAATTGATGATTTAAACCCATGATTTATATATCATTAAGTTAGGTTTAGGAATCTTTTGAAGAATCCTTATATAAGAATGACGTGTGTGATTTTTTTTAACAAATCACGTCTGCCAGGAGTGTTAACATATTTACAGAGGTTAACAGGGATCTGAATCTTTTAAACAGGTTTTATCATCTTGGCCAAGTCTTATAAAGACATGTAAGCTAGGTTATACCCTTGAGATTCTTATTTAATATTTGGTAAGGAATGATTTTGAATTATTTATTTCATATATAACGTATTTATGTATATAATGGCAAAGATGAAAAATTATAAACTTAACATTCCATTAAACATAAAAGGATTTCACACATTGCCCTAAACGGGACTTTTAATAGACGAATTACCCACATAGAGGTTAAATTAGAAAACAAGTCCACGCAGGGACCAATACTAGGATAGATGTCCTCACAGGGACTGAAAGATAGGTCTACGCAGGGACTAAAAGACAAGTCCACGCAGGGACTAAAAGACAAGTCCATGCAGGGACTAAACATACATATAAATGTCCACGCAGGGACTTGATTGAAATAGGATTTACAATAATACATATAGAGATTAATGATCTCGCTTCTTCTTTCCCTTTAACAGGTTTGCCAGGCCTTTGAGGAAACCACGGTTTTTCTTACGCTCTTCTTCAAAATCTTGTTCCACCCTGTTTAAACGGTGGAGGATTTCTTCCTGCTCCGGTGGGGAAAAACATGGCGGCTGCGATAGGTGCTGAGCCGGAGGTCTAGCAGGTACTGGATACCCATGAGTTGAGTATCCTATTCCCCAAAGAGTTCCATAAGGTCCTTCGGGATGAAGGGCGTTGTAGTTTGCCGCCGCTTCTAGGTATGGGTCGGCATCAATATAGTTGTAGAGAGTGTGAGCTGGCAGCTCAAACGGGTTGTATGTTGTGGAACCGGCGTATGTAGGTATCGGGTTATCATAACCAAATGGTGGCGGTGGTGGTGCAACTGGTGCAGAATTCACCTCTGCAGTTGGGTTCGAAGGTCCACCCATTTGTGGGTCTTCATGTAGTGGCGGATAATGACTGCCACTGGAGTGTCGAGGGGTGCTAAAGTGAAAATCCCCTCTTCGTGCGGATATCCGCGCGCCTGTTCTCCTACGCCTTGGAGGATCTGGAGGTGCTTGATGAACTGGCGGCGGTGGAGGCGGTGGCGTGACTGCCACGAAACGCGAATCCTCGGAGGGATCCTGCTGCTGCTGTTGTTGCTCATGAGGCGATAAATGGTGAGAGGGTGTAAAGTACCACTCACACTGGTTGAATCTTGCTTGGTAACTGTCTGGACCCTGATAGGGTGTTCCGTGAAAAGATGATCCATCAGAGATCTCGATGGGATGGTTGGGGGTACCTATTGCAGGCTCGACGGGATCCGTGTCCTCGTCCATGTCCATTGCATTGTCTTCTGAGAAATGGTTCTCCGGACCCAATTGGTTAAAACCCACTGGTTCTTGGATAAAGTTTGCCGGGTTAAACCAGCCCTGAAAGACAGGAGTAGGGTCGCCAAAGGAACGGTGCGAAACGGAACGCTGGAGAGGTATGTTTGAAGGTTGAGGGTTATCGGGCTCGTTTTCCGAGTGCGGCCCAAAAGAGTGATGGTAAGAAGGTGTTGAACTGTGCGAGATAGACCATCTAGCGGGCTCAAAAAGGTTCCTCCTGTTTCTCTGAGGTTCGCCACTCATTGTAGTGGAAGGAGTTCGCAGGTGAGAAGGCCCGGCCTCGTGATCGTTGTGGGTAGAGATTGGCCCTTTGCCTCTTCCTCCTCTTCTGATTCTTGGTGGCATATTTCCTGATTAAGCAATTGAAATAAATAACAAACAATAAAGGACAAACTAAAGCAATAATTTGGATTCGTCCTAAGTTCTTGTCTAGACTCGAGTATGTGCAATTGTGTCATTGAGATTAAACACATAAGGCTAGTGTTTAATTCGCTCAACGTTGGCTCTGATACCAACCTGTCACACCCCGATATTTCCACGTTTCACCGGTGGGCCCGGTAGGGGAGTATCGTGACGTAGTTGGTAACATTACAGTTAAACAACACAATATTTAAATGCACAGCGGAAGCAAAAGATAGATATATTTCAACTTTAACAAATTGTAATATCAAGTAACAAAACAGTTGAAAGTAATCCACAGGGGGATCAAAAATAAATAGGAAAACATTGTTCAACAGTTTTGACATCCAAGCTTGCGAGACTTATTGTGGACGCTAGGAGAAAGCCAGCCCAGTTCGCGTAGTACCTGCACTTAACCTTTTTGAGAAAATACATCAGTTTACACTGGTAAATACATCCAACCGACTCAGTTGAAAAGTTTAATAAAATTGATTTGAATGCATGTGGCACAAACTTTTATAACTTGGGATAATTATTTGAATATAATACTTGTAAACGAATTACATGTTCCTTATGCGTTCAGTAGTCCGATCCGTAGACCGGGTTAAAGATCAATAGACACACCACATTATTTATTCATTTATGCACTGACGGGTGTACACCTACACCCCGTGCTCAGGTTGTGGCCATCTCGTAAGATGATGCCAAGGATATCCGGGACATGGTCATTAACCCCCCAAAGGCTTTAAGCAAACAAAACATTTCAAAACAGAGCATATCAATGATTTAATCTCTATTTGATTAAAGATTCAATGCCAGACCAAGCGGTATTTTATATACCGTACCCCAAGCCCGTATAAGGGAAATCAAGTTAAAAGTATTTACCTTTGCATGTATCAATCACAAATAGCAAGTGCGTGTAGCTTTTACCGGGTCTCCTATTCTGGAACGAAGTTTTATAGTAACCTATTAGAATCCTAACGGGTCTTTATTTAAGCCTAAGCTTAGACCGGTTAGTTTTAACGAAAGATACGGTTCGAACGCACGATTAGGCGAAGACCGGAATAGAATGTGTTTTAGTCCCGACAAGTTTAAAGACTTGTATAATATGGGTGAACTAAACACCTTCTGGATTTTGAGATAAAAACGATAAGGTTTGACCCGTTTCGGCTAATTTATGTAAACTAGTTACATAAACCGAACCGAACGCGTAAAATAGCGTAACTGGTAACCGTAAGAGTCCTATACATGTTTCCTAAGTTAATATGCCCTAAATATGTTGTGATATCAGTAGGATACTTTCCATCATGCCCAAAACGAGTTTAATCTCAATATAAGCCCCGTAGGGGTATTTTGGTCATTTTAAAGATTATAAAAGCGATTAATTAAACTCCTGTGATTCGGGTCTGAATAAATCAGTAAAATAACTTATTTTAACAGGGTAAATCAGTTGGTGTTAAGTCTTATGTGACAAAATGGTTACAAACCCATACTATGCGTTTAATACGTGTATAAAGTCGTTTTTAAGCGATTTTCGGGTTATACAGGAAATCTGATTTTTCTGATCAGGTTACAGGTTTCAAAATATTTTATTTGTTATATAAAATCAGTAGTAATTGGATTGGTGTCAAAATACTATGTAGAACTCATTTTATGCCCGAAAAGGTTATAATCGTTATTTACCAAATCAACGCCATAACCTTAGGTTATGAGCAGGTTAAAAATAATTAAAAATCTTTAAAAATCTCAAAATATTATATTACATCAGTGGGTGAAAGGTTTGGTGCCAAAAGTTGGGTTTAGATAGGCTTTATGCTAAGTGCGCCGTTTAATTAACAAAAGTTTTCTTAATTGCGCTCTTTAGCATAACTTCTATTTTGGACCTCGAACTGCTATGAAACTTTAGGGACATGCTTAATAATCCGTAACGAAGATTATTGTCCTTTCGCATTTCCAAAATTCTCGTTCTATGGTTAAAAGGGCATTATGGTCAAACATTAGGCAATTAACGGAAACATGTAAACGAAGCGGACAATCAATGAACCAGTCACAGAAGGTTATACTATCATGTAACCTGGTCCTAAGGAAGTCCGAAGGCATTTCTTGACTCTACTAAAACGGGTCAGAACTGAAGTCAAAGCAAAAGTCAAAGTTTTGCGACTTTCGGTTCCGAACCGGGTCTAAACAGAAAATTGTCGGATCAAACAAGCTTTGGCCAGTTATTATACTTATTATCAAGTTATATGAGTGATAAAATAGGTTACATGCCTCCTACATTGTTAATTATGCGTTAATTCAAAAATTAGCATTCTGTTGACTTTTTCTAAACAACTTTGACCCGACATTTGATCTAGTTAGATTAGGAATCAGAGGGTGCCCTTTTGAGGGTTTAATGCCCACATAATTACCAACTTATAACTACCTTTGATTTGACTAATCACTGGACCTTTAATGATTAATCGTTAAGTCAACCGTTAATTACGACGGTTTGACTTTTAAGCTAAAACTAAGTAAAAACCTCAGCTAATGAAGGTCAAGCATACTTACTGAAGTCCTATGCACGATTTGGGATGCTTAGGGTCTGCTCTTATGCTCCAGAAAGCTCCAAGAATGCAGATCGAATGAGTGAACACAATGTTGCAACACAAGGGCCTTTTATAGTGTTCTTAATCCATCATGATCATGACAAGTAAGTCTAGCATGGATCCCAGATCATTACAAGTGTTTCCTAGTGCCTAAGAACTGTAAGGGGTCGCCCATGCTGCTGAAAAGATCTGTTAAAGTCGGTTATAAGGCTGAACAGTGCTGCTGTCTACGTTTTCTGTATCTGGGCGTCTGTCGCGGCCCGCATAAGATTTTGTTAAGTCTTACGCGGCCATCCTGAGACCTGCTGTAAGATTTCAAATCTTTCAGTTAAAGACGCGGCCCGCGTAAGCCCTTGTTAATTTTTACGCGGCCCGTCTGAGACCTGCTGTAAGATTTTCAAATCTTTCAATTATTACAGGTTGGCTCTTGGCTCTTCGAAAGGTTATTCTTTGCATTGTGAGCCCTTCTTATTTACGTATAAGGGCCTCGAGACTTTACCCACTTTGTTAAGTCCTTGATCACTTTGTTATTACCCGCAAAGTCATAATTTTCAATATTTATGCTTTAACCCCTCATATACGAATTTGATCATAACTTCCTCTTATAATAACGAAACTTTATGATATTTTTATCATGCATTGTAGTGAGTATAATTCACCGTTACAAAGCTCCGGGTTTGCTAAAAGGTCACTCAGAGGTATGACTTAAACATGGTGATACATTTAACCCCTGTAGTTTATAATCTCTCACTTTCTTTCACATTTAGCTCCGTATGATCCATGATTTATTCGTTTGGATGTATAAACGTTTTGTAGGGCTATTCTAGGATATATTTTTTGACAATTTGAACTTTTATATTCACATACTTTCCATGTTTGTCAACTTTAGTCCTTGTAGAGTATTCTTTCTCACGTTCAAGCTTATAACAGGTGTCAATACATTATATGACGTAAATTTTCGAGGTGTTACAAGGAGAATCCATTCGGCCGTTACCCACCCCGGTTCTACGAACCAATCTATTGATGCGTGTCGTGTGTTATAGGTTTTTATGTATATTTTAAGCCCTTTTACATTTTTTAACCAAGTTTTAAATTTATAAAACACGTTATTTACTAACACTAAACACACATATGGGCAAGTGCACCCATCGTGAGCGCAGTATAGTGTTGGTAAGATATCGAGGTCGTCCAAGGACACAAGAGCTTTTAGTACCGGATTATCCTCAACGTCTAATCAAATTAAAAGTTAGAAAAAGGTTTTTAAACTAGAAAAATAAAACTAACTAAAATGCTGAAAAATAAAATAAAAGTAAAAACAGATAGACAAGATGAATCACTTGGATCCGACTCGTGTGTAGTGTAACCTTTGATTATTTCCGCACTTTTACACTTTTTAAGAGATTATCTTAGTTATTGTAGTAGGCCCCTCTTTTGAAGGTGACGTTACCCTCAACCCAGTAGTTTGAGTTAGCAAGGATACAATCCTAAAGGGTCGGATTATTAAAAGATAATTAATTAAGTTATTAATGCATAATGTGGTAGGCCTCTCTTTTGAAGGTGACGTTACCCTCGGCTAAGTAGTCTGAGTCAGCAGGGATACAGTCCTAAGTAGCCGGGTTAAAGTTCTAATAGTAGCTTACATATGAGGGGATCAAAGAGTTTGGACCCCCGCCATCCAATACCGGTGGGTATTGTAGGAGGTCCTACTAAATTTGACCCAGTTCCTTGCAGGATCTATACACTGAGCAAGGCAAGACTCTTACCAAACCATTCCCTTAACCCCCGACCAGGTAGCCAACATATCTCCATATAGACCATGGAGATATGAATGGTGAAAATCTTTTATTTTATAAAGACAGTAAAATAATGCCAAGACACCACGGACAAACGATAAGGAAGAATCACCTTCAACATAAGAAACTAGTTATTAAAGTCATTAATACATAACCAAATAAAAAGTGTGAAAAGATTAAAAATAAAAAGTATTACACTAAACACTTGTCTTCACCAAGTGATGTAAGAGACTTAGGCAAACATAGCCTTTGATTGTCAAGAACTCTTACGATCAATCTTGGATCCCGAGACGACTCACACACTCTATGATGGATGATGGATGATGGTGGTGGATGATGGTGTTGTGATGGTAGTGGTAGGTGGGTGAAGTGTGAGAGAGGTGGTGTGCCAAGGGATGGTTTGCAAATGAGCCAAGCACCCCTATTTATAGCCTGAATAGCAGCTCGGGCACGGCCCCGTGTCCATTGGGCACAGCCCCGTGTCCATCCTCCTTCTCTTTCTTCATTAATTGCAGTTTGTCTGCATTAGTTGACCACGCCCTCGTGTCCGCTGAGCACGACCCCGTGTGCAGAAGCGTATCTGTACTATCAAGATTCCCTAGATTCTGCGAATCTTAGAGTTGACCACGGCACCGTGTCCAGTGGGCACGTCCCCATGTCCAGTGGGCACGTCCCCGTGGTGGGTGATAGAAGCTTCTACAACTTTGTCTTTTATGCTGACACTTGGGCACGCCTCCGTGCTCACTGAGCACAGGGTGTGTTCAGCCTTCTGTTCTCTTGTTTTTCTTGGGAAGATGCTGTCGGGGGGTCGGGCATGCCACGTTTGTTCCTCTTGTTGTATTTATGTTAGATTTAGCTGCCTTTTTGCTTCATTTGTTCATTTGAGCTCATTTAATCCTGAAAATACAAAAGGAAGACAAAAACACACTTTTTCCAACATTAGTACTAAAAAAGGGTTAGTTTTATGCCACAATTGATGTAATTTATATGTTGCATTTTGTGCACATAAAATACCCCCACACTTGAATCTTTGTTTGTCCTCAAGCAAAACTCTTTATAATGTGGCTTTACACTTCCAAATGGAATGGGTAGAAGAGAAGGTTTTTGGGCTTGTCATAGAGTGTCGGGATTTCCAAGATTCTTTACTAAGTTTTATTTTTATTTATTTACAATCCTATTCATCATGATTTATTTAAAACATTACATAAGATAAATTACTTATTAGGGCATAACATGCCTTTTTTAAAATTCCATTTATATACAAGTTCACATACCTCACGTGGGATCACTCAACACTCGGCCGAAGATGTATTTTAGTGAATCACTCGAGAGCGGCATGGAACTTACTCCTACCATAAGCTTGTCAAGTAATCAATCCTCCTCCTTTTTAACTATACACCTTTGTAAATATCAAGAGGACTTTTGGGTGAAGGGTTAGGCTTGGGTTCAAGGTAGGTGGTTGGGTTAGTGGTTAGTAAAAGGGCGAAAGACGTAAAAAGCGTTGGTTTTCGTAAGACTTGTTATTATTTTGTAACTTTTTATTTTGATGAAGCATTTCTTCAAACAAAGTTCTTTTAGATAGACTTGTTTGTTTATTTCTTTTGGCTTCATTATCATTTTTTTTTCAAGTCATAATAAAAACCGAGCTTTGTTACTAAAATAAAGGGTTTAAAATGAAAAAGGGTTTAGGTGGGTAAAAGGGTGTTTGTTTTGGGTTAAGAAATGAAAAGGTTTAGGCTCAAAGGGGTTAACTAGGGGGATTTTGGGTAGGTGGTAAAAAAAAGAAAATAATGGTGTATAAATAAAAAGGGGTAGTCCTAATGCCTCCATCATTTACTTACTCGGGTTTAAGTTGGTAAGGACCGGGAATGTATCGTCGTGGCAAGTTCTAGAGTCGTAAGAACCAAGCGGCTATTCACACAAGAAACGAAAAATGAGCATTTAGTTTAAAGATATGTATTTGTATGCTCAATAAAGGCTCAAAGCTCACTTTTTGTGGGAATGAGTTTTTATGTGATCAAGTATATATAATCAGATTTTAATTAAACTTGTCATGCCGTTTCATTATTTTCTTATGTTGGTTCTTTTTATCACGACGCTATCGGTTGTAAATTTGTAAAAATATAACATTTTTAGAACTTGAAATTCCCGAATTAAACCTAGACAAGTAAAAAAAATAAAAATTTTTGAAAAAAATTTGGGGTGATTAGCGGTTCCAATAGAGTTTTGTGTAAGGCTTGTTAATTAGGACTTGCAAGATTCAAGGTTTTAGCATCCCCCCCCCCCACACTTAAATTACACATTGTACTCAATGTGTCCCAAAAATAAGTTTTAGGTTGATTGAATGCGTAAAAAGGTGTGAAAAAGCAAAATTTTATGTTACTGGGCGTCTGGACACGGCCCCATGGTGTCTGGGCACGGCCCCATGTTCAGATCGCCAGTAACAGAACTTGATAAAAAGAAACAGAAGCCTGGACACGGGGGCGTGTTCAATGAGTACGCCCCGTGTCCAGTTACCTGAACTGGGCATTTTCTGCAGATTGTGCAGCTCGGGGCCGTGTTGGGCGGGCACGGCCCGTGCTGAACTTGCTGTAATGAAGAAAAATTTGTCGGATGGCCCTGTTTTTGTGCATGGGGTGCTGGTTTAAGTTTCCCTTAGTATCCTTCACCATCCCAAGTGTGTTTTATTCCTGAAAATTAAAACTAAACTAGAAAACATAAAAAAAATTAATCTAAACTAAACTAAGGATAGTTCCGCGGAATGCCCCGTGGTGCGACACGTTTATAAGGGTCCTTGGCTAGACCCAAAGCTTGGTCATATGTTACCCAAGTGGGATGTTTGGCATCCCATGCTACACCGTCGGAGAGCATCATCCAAACTTGAGTCAATGACCTTCATGTAGTTGACCCGGCCGTCGTCTTCTACTCTTTTTCCAACTCCAAACTTCATTTCCTCGTCCCCAATCCTCAATGTTAGTGTTCCATCATTCATATCTACCACTGCTTGGGCCGTAGCTAGGAATGGCCTCCCTAGGATGAGTGGTACTTCGGCATCTTCCTCCATATCTAGTATGACAAAGTCGGCCGGAAAGACAAATTTGCCGACTTTGACCAGTAGATTTTCAGCGACACCTTGTGGATATTTGACAGATCTATCGGCGAGTTGTATGCTAATTTTTGTAGGGCTTGTTTTCCCTAAGCCGAGTCGGTTGAACATTGATGAGGGCATGAGGTTGATGCTTGCCCCGAGATTGTGAAGCTTCCGGGGTCAAGCTTCTTTTGCGGGAGTTTGTTGAGTAGTAAGGCGGAGCATTCTTCGCCTAAATTAACTAATTGCAATGATTCAATTTTCCTTTATGAGTGAGGAAGTCCCTCATAAATTTTGAATATTTAGGCATTTGAGTTAGGACTTCGATAAATGGAATATTAACATGCAATTGTTTTAGTAAATTTTCGAACTTTGCGAATTGCTCATCGGTCTTTTGACGAATTAACCGACCGGGGTATGGAACCGGAGGAATCTTAGTAGGCTCTTGAATTGGTGGAGAAGCCTTCTCTTGTTGGGGCGTGGGTGGAGTTGTGGATTGGCTTCTTCCAGTTGGCGGTGATGGAGCCTCTTCGGGACCTACGGTACGATTTCTCAATTTTTGAGATGTACTTGCGCCTTTGGGTTGGTTTCGGTATTACTTGGTAACGCGCCTTGTGGTCTCTCGGAGAAATTCTGAGCTATTTGATTTAATTGCTTTTCAATGTTTTGTATACTAGCTTGTTGATTTCTAAAATTTGATTCCAATTGTTGAAATCGATCCGAGTTTTTCTTTCGGTGTCGGAGATGAGGCGAGATATAGTATATTCAAGCCTTTCTCGTCCACCTTGTTTTTGAGAGAAATTTTGTGACTCGACTCTTGGTTGTTGAAAGTTTGTTCGTTGGTTTAGATTTTGTTGGTTACTACCATTGCCGGGTTCTCTCCAACCAAGGTTAGGGTGGTTACGCCATCCTTGGTTGTAGGTACCCGTTGGAGGACCCGACAGTCTAGGTCTATTATCAATGTAATTTACCGACTATGTTTGATGATCTAATTCTTTCATACAACTCCAATTTTCATGTGGCCCACCACACCCTTCACAAGCCATGACCGAGATTGTTTTCGCCATTTCTAGTTTTTTGATTTTTGAAGAAAGGGCCTCGATTTGGGCTTGTAAAGAAGTGCTTTCATCAACCTTATGGGCGCCCGGCGCAATAGATTTATTGCCTCCGGGAGTGTGCCACTGAAAATTGGTTTGAGCAATTTCCTCAATTTGATTATATATTTCATTTGGGCGACGATTACCTAGAAGTCCCCCGGAGCTAGAATCAAGTGTTTGTCTTGTGTGTGGCAACAACCCATTGTAGAAAGTGGATACTTGTTGCCACACCGCAAGACCCGTGATGAGGGCACTTTCTTAGTAGCTCCTTGAACCTTTCCCAAGTTTCATATAAGGACTCCCCATCCTCTTGTGAATATGTATTAATTTCAATCATTAATTTAGCCGTTTTAGCATGAGGGAAATACTTATATAGAAACTTTTGGGCTAGTTCATCCCATGTGTTTACTGAACCAACTGGGAGGGAATTAAGCCAAGCCTTAGCTCGGTCTTTTAGTGAAAATGGAAACATTCGAAAGCGGATGGCGTCGTTTAATGCTCCATTGATCCGAAAGGTATCACATATTTCTAAGAAATTAGTAATATGTAGATGCCTTGTCCGCAAGCCCATGGAAGGTTGCGGAGTTTTGAAGCATTTGTATCAAATGCGGCCGAAGCTCGAAGTTGTTGGCTTCGACATTCGGTGCATTGATAGCGGCGCCGAGATTACCCACGGTGGGTCATAGGTAATCCATGAGGGTACGTTGGTCCGCCATTAGAAGTGGGTCCCCCGAAACTTTCTCTTGGTTTTTAGCTTTAAGTCTTTTTCTTAGAAAGCGCTCGGGTTCGTCTAGGGGTTCTTTTACGTCTCTACTAGAACTGGAGCTCATACACTACGTGGAGAGTTCAGATGTGGCACCTGAGTTCCAAGTCCTACAATAAAAACAAAAAGAATGTTGGTCAGAAGCTTCACCACGGCCCCGTGTTTAGATGAACACGGCTCGTGGTCGGAGATACAGTGATTGTTTTCGGGATCCCTGTTACTAGGGAGTTCGACACGGCCCCGTGTTGCACCGACACGGCCCCATGCTCAACTCTCTGTAACTCGGAAAAAAACTGCCAGTAACAATGCTGGGCACGGCCCGTGTCCGACCAGCCACAACCCATGCTGAGCTCTGCAGAAACTGAAAAATTTAAGAAAATCCTTAAAAAAACAGAAAAATTAGAAAAAAATGATTAGGCCGTTGATTCCTAACTTTCTTAAAATCCTTGTGTCCCCGGAAACGGCGCCAAAAACTTGATGCGTGCCGTGTGTTATAGGTTTTTATGTATATTTTAAGCCCTTTTACACTTTTTAACCAAGTTTTAAATTTATAAAACACGATATTTACTAACACTAAACACACATATGGGCAAGTGCACCCATCGTGAGCGTAGTATAGTGTTGGTAAGATACCGAGGTCGTCCAAGGACACAAGAGCTTTTAGTACCGGTTTATCCTCAACGTCTAATCAAATTAAAAGTTAGAAAAAGGTTTTTAAACTAGAAAAATAAAACTAACTAAAATGCTGAAAAATAAAATAAAAGTAAAAACAGATAGACAAGATGAATCACTTGGATCCGACTCGTGTGTACTGTAACCTTTGATTATTTCCGCACTTTTGTACTTTTTAAGAGATTATCTTAGTTATTGTAGTAGGCCCCTCTTTTGATGGTGACGTTACCCTCAACCCAGTAGTTTGAGTCAGCAAGGATACAATCCTAAAGGGTCGGATTATTAAAAGATAATTAATTAAGTTATTAATGCATAATGTGGTAGGCCCCTCTTTTGAAGGTGACGTTACCCTCGGCTAAGTAGTCTGAGTCAGCAGGGATACAGTCCTAAGTAGTCGGGTTAAAGTTTTAATAGTAGCTTACATATGAGGGATCAAAGAGTTTGGACCCCCATCATCCAATACCGGTGGGTATTGAAGGAGGTCCTACTAAATTTGACCCAGGTCCTTGCAGGATCTATACACTGAACAAGGCAAGACTCTTACCAAACCGTTCCCTTAACCCCCGACCAGGTAGCCAACATATCTCCATATAGACCGTGGAGATATGAATGGTGAAAATATTTTATTTTATATAGACAGTAAAATAATGCCAAGACACCATGGACAAACGATAAGGAAGAATCACCTTCAACATAAGAAACTAGTTATTAAAGTCATTAATACATAACCAAATAAAAAGTGCGAAAAGATTAAAAATAAAAAGTATTACACTAAACACTTGTCTTCACCAAGTGATGTAAGAGACTTAGGCAAACATGGCCTTTGATTGTCAAGAACTCTTACGATAAATCTTGGATCCTGAGACGACTCACACACTCTATGATGGATGATGGTGGTGGATGATGGTGTTGTGATGGTGGTGGTGGGTGGGTGAAGTGTAACATTTGTGCTCGAAATCATTATGAACAGTTCAATTATCCATAAAACAATGTTATTTAATCCCAATGTTTGTTTGGTTGTGTTTTACATTTTTTATGTTTTGACTTTTGTTCGATTTTAAACTCTACATCGCTTTCTGGAGAATTATACGCAAACTGGTGCGTAAACGTACTCAGTTTAATGCTACAAATACTCCGGAACATCAACATATACTCAACATACCTTAAATAACCTTTACATAATAAGTTTTGAAGGCCTTGGTATGGCAAAAACAAGTTAATTCGCTTACAGGGACTAAACTTGACAAACTGCGAAAGTATGCCAATTTGAACTGTAACAAACATTCCGGAACATGTCCATAAGTTACACATACCATAAATATCCTTTACATAGCTTAGAAATAGGCTTTGAGAGGTTTGGTATGCTAAAATAAACTTTTGGATCATTCAGGGGCTAAAAGTGCCAAAAAGTGCATAAGTTTGCTCTTTCGCGCATAACTCACATTCTGAATACATCCGGACATCCGAAAATTTATCTAAGTATCCTTATATTATGCCTTAGTGTTTGGCATGAGAAAAATCCATTCGCCGCGTCATTTGGATCGTCTTTCGCGCTTATGCGAATTCCGTCGTAATTAAGCGAACATCGCGTTCGTACGACCAAACGAACTGACATCCGGAATATTTTTGAGCATGTTTCATGTCCACAATGTTTAGGCATCATTTTAGGGCCTTAAAGTTGGCTTTACGGGCCTTAGAAGTGTTGGATATGGCTTAAATATGCAACAGGGACTAAAACTGTCATTTCTGAAAGTTTATGCTGATCAGACAAGGCCAGACGGCCCGCCTGAGTTTTGTGTGTATCCTGACGCGGGCCGCGTCAGACATACAGACCAGGTTCAATGTTTTGATCTACTTGCAATGGCCTTTCGATCACCCAAAGGGCAACGCCACGTGTCAAATCCCTATGGTGGGGGCAAAATAAGCCACCACAACTTTGCGACAAGTGTACGGATTGGATCGTGGCACGATATTCAAGAAACGATCCTAACGATCTTGCTTTTCCTATAAATACCCCCCCCCCCCTTTTGGTTAAAAACCCACAAAATCTGATCTAAAGCTCTAAGTTGAGGCCTTTGCTTCATACCTGAGCTCCTGGATCGAGATTAGCTTTTGGGGACCCTTCGTAAGTGTTCTTTCGTTCTTTTAATAGCTTTCTAGTGCTAAAGTCAAACTTTGTTTGACTTTCTGCGTTGACCAGCTTATGGTCAACACGAAGTTCGTTGGAACTTCATAACGTGAGCGTGATCACGATGGTTATAGTCCGTAGTGACTATACCTACTGATTACCACGTTATCTAGGCTCAGTGACGAGTCGTAGTTTCGGCCAAAATGCGCATTCTTGCGTATTTCGTAACCAAACTACTCGTGAGTATCAAAACCGTTTGTTTTGATACCAAACCTGTTTTCTAAACTTAGTTAAGCATGTTCTGTCATGCTTAGCTCGTCACTTTTAGTTTAGTGCTTATATAGGGTCGTAAGGTAAGCGATCTAAACAATCGCTTATACTTTCGAACCCGACCCATTTGGTCGATCATTAGGATCCGACCAAACACATTAGGTGACCATAGCTGTAACCTTTCGAGGTTATACCTTATGGTCACGATGTTAGGCGTTCCAAACGCGTTCTACGCAAACGACGCGTTAAGGTAGCATAAACTACCTAAACGGGTCGTAATGGGTCGTAAGCACTTAGGTTAGGTTTCATTTTAGTATAAAGGCTTTGTTAAACCATATTACACGAGTCTTCATACTCGTTTGGTTTACGAACCCGCATACTATCTGATCCTTCCGATTTTGGTCCGGTATATTAATATAGCTACCTATTAGGTGCCGCTTGATATTCCGTGATCTCTAGCATTGTGTGAATATTACACAAGAACTTCAAAGAAATCTCAGGTGAGTACATTGAACCCCATCTTTTACTGTTTTCCAAACTGTTTTGGGGTGAAACACATGTGCCTACTTGTTACTTTCATGCTTTCAATGTTTTCATATCATATGCTTATTATGTTCGTTAGTACATATATAGTACATGATTTCATTGTGTTTATGCTATGTATGTCCATTGTGTGCATACTTAGTACAATCGATTTACAATACATTTCATGCTATGTACGCCCATTGTGTGCATACTTAGTACATCACTCTACAATACATTTCATGCTATGTATGCCCATTGTGTGCGTACTTAGTACATTGTTTTATATTACATTTCATGCTATATATGTCCATTGTGTGCATACTTAGTACATTGCTTTACATTACATTTCATGCTACTTATGCCCATTGTGTGCATGCTTAGTACAATTGTTTACATCACATGCTTTCATTTTGGTATGACATTTGGTTTGTTTAACATGGAACAATACATTCATTAACATTAGCTACGCCGTTCGTTAGTAGGTAGTGGTACCATAGGAATTGACAACTCCCGTTCCGGACATCCTAGGTTGGTTTGGATGAAAGGAATGACCGAATTCGATACACATAACTTAGATAAACCTTTAATTTGTCTAAGGGTTTATCGCCACAGTCTCAAGGCTTGGATGTATGCATTTTCACAATACCGCATAAATGTTTGTATCAGTATAGCATGCATTTGTTCCACAAAACATAACTTTGATTTAAACCATGTTTTACTTCAATACCTTGTTTTTGTGCATTTTACATATGGTTTAGTTGATATATTTCACTTACCATACATGATATATTTTGGGTACACATTACATGATCTACATTAAACATAAACATCTGACATTGATATACACATTTGGTGGTTTACATTGAACATAGATATTTCGATATGGTTTACACAATAACACTTGACAATTGATTTATACATGAACAATTCACATGGTGGTTGGTTTGGGTAAATGGTTTGAGTAACGTGGCGTATGTAATATGATACAAACATGGTGGATACGCCGCTGGTACTTCCTATATATAAATGTTTGTATAATATTACCTATCTTAGCATTATTTAAATCATTTCAGTATAGACATGTTACCTTTTTCACAAATAACATATTCTTCACAAGACATTGTTTTACAAACAAACTTATCTTATACAAACTCATTTTTACTCTCCTTTAACCTTAAATTTTATTTATACATATCATCTGATCTTATCGTTTCTCATATGATTTACAAGACTAAACAATTTACAAGGTTCATGACTGACTGTTACCAAACGTTTTCTTTAAACTCAAGTCATGAATCCCATTTTCACAAAACCTATGTATCTCACAGGCATTTTTATGCTGACGTACCTACTTTCACATGTGTTTTCAGGAGCTGTTGCTTAGGATGATGATTGTGATACTAGGGCGGACCTGTGCCTTAGAGACATAAAACAAAGATAGACTGGCTTAATTATGTTATAAACTCTTTATTTCCTGTTTAAAGACAATGTAATACGCTTGTTTGATAAATAAAATGTAACTTTAATTTCCATGGTTATGAAACAATTAATTCTGTCCCAACACTCCCCGACGTTTCCGCCGCGGTTGCATGTTATACGCGGTCGGGGTGTGACAGAAGAGTTGGTATCAGAGCCAATGGTTATAGGGAATTAGGTTATTAGTAATGCTTTGACCTAGACTATAACTTTCTAGGACCCTAACACAAGTTATCTTGTGTTTAGATTTTAAAACAAGCACTTCACCTATCCTTAGGTGATAACCACAACGGGAACTTCGATTCCGAATCCGCTTTGAAAATTAATCGTCTGTTCGAGGATGATTGATTACTAGGTTTTGAACCCTCTGTTATAAGGTTTTGAACCCCTTTGGATTTTCAAAAATCTCGTCAAGGTTTTCGGGTTTTAATAGTGTGAACACGTGCGAACTGGAAGAGTAAATGCCTGTACCCTGAGTTTTCTGTCTAAGGCTAGAGTGTTCGTACAAATCCACATAATCCGACCAGTCACTCTTACCTGGGAACTCTTGGGGTGAGTGTTCACTTATAGGCGAACATGTCTTCGCGATACATTATTTTTGACCCATTTACATTGACTAGACATTGCGTGTCGCTTGTTTGCTTTGCGATGCGTAACTACCATCTTTGCTTTTGTTGATTTTGTTTCATTTCATCCTCTTCACCCAATCATCTCACTCGTTTCCTTTCATGTTTTCCTCTTTTAGAATGCCTCCTCGACGTGAAAACCAGATAGCTACTGCCGAGCTGGCAGAAATTATTGCACAGCAGATGGCTGCTCAATTCCCAAATCTCTTTGCTCAATGGAACCAAGCCAACAACAACAACAATGCTCCATGCAATTTCAAGAATTTTAACTCGGCTAAACCACTCAAGTTTAGTGGTTCTGAGGGAGCAACTGGGCTTCTTCAATGGTTCGAGAGCATTGAAAATACTTTTCGCCACGTTCAGTGCCCGGATAATCGCAAGGTCGAGTTTTCTTCGAGCGTGTTTCAGAAGAGGGCTCTTACATGGTGGAATGGGGTAATGAGAGACCGTGGTGCAGAAGTTGATCTAGCACAGACATGGGTTGAACTTAGAGCTCTTATGATGAGGGAGTTTTGTCCTCGTCATGAACAACGAGCGTTGGAGAAAGAGTTTGATGATTTGAAGCAAGATAGTGGCGAGCACGGGGCATATACTGATAGGTTTGAGGAGTTGAGTCTGCTTTGCCCCACTATGGTTACCCCACTCGACAAGGCTATCGAAAGGTACATCGACGGCCTGCCTGACTCGGTACAAGACATCATTACTGGTAGTAACACTACCATACTCCGTCAGGCGATCGAGTTATCAGCGACATTGACTGAGTCGCAGATTCGGAAGAATAAATTACACAGGAAGGGTGACAAGGGCAAGAAATAGTCGTCTGACAAGGAAGATAGCAAGAAAGGTCAAAACAAAAATGGAAAGGATTCTGGTTCATCGAAAAGAGCAAGGAAGCGTAAGGCTTCCCAAAACTATGCTGTCACTGCCCAAGCTAACCAGGCAGCTCCCAACCAACCCGCACAGCCTCCAGCGAAGAAGCCCTATTCAGGGAATGCACCTTTGTGCAATAGATGCAACAGTCACCATCAGCCGCAACATCAGTGCCGTTTCTGTACTAACTGTGGGAAGTCAGGTCATCTTGCCGATGTTTGTCGGTTTGCTCAAAATCGCACAGTTCAGAACTCGGCTCAACAAGTTGCTCAGCCTCCTGCTCAGCAACAGGGTCAAGCTGCACGACCACACTACCCACCAGGTGCTTGTTATAACTGTGGGGATCTGACCCATTACAGAAATCGGTGCCCAAGGCTAGCCAACCAGAATCTGAATGCCAATCAGAATCATGCTCAGGCTCGAGGTCGAGTCTTCAACCTGAACGCACAAGAGGCACAAGCAGATGATAATGTGGTGAACGGTACGTTCTTTATTAATAATCAGCCAGCATCTGTTCTTTTTGATTTGGGTGCCGATAAGAGTTTTGTGTCGTTATCTTTTGAACCATTGCTTCGAGTGTCTAGAACGAAACTAGGTAAACCATTGACAGTAGAAGTGGCGAGCGGTGAACCCATTGTTCTTGATTCTGTTCTCCGCAACTGCCAGTTGAACCTTAACAACCATCTTTTTCCTATTGACCTGACGCCTATGCAACTTGGAAGCTTCGACGTTATTGTGGGTATGGATTGGTTAGCCAAGTATCGCGCAGAGATAGTTTGTTTTGAGAAGATCATACGCATGCCGCTTTCATCAGGTGAGATCCTACAGGTTCGTGGTGAGAAACCTGCTGGTGGTCTCAAACTCATGTCTTGTTTTAAAGCTCGGAAGTATCTGCGGAAGAACTATGTGGCCTTTTTGGCACATGTTGTAGCAGATAAGGGCAAAGGTAAGTCTATTCAAGATATTCCTGTCGTTTAGGATTATTCAGAGGTTTTCCCTGAAGAGTTACCTGGTCTACCCCCAGCACGCCAAGTCGAGTTCCGTATTGATCTCGTACCTGGTGCAAATCCCATTGCCAGAGCTCCATGTCGTCTTGCACCGTCTGAGATGCAAGAGTTGTCTAAGCAGCTACAGGAACTCTCTGACAAAGGTTTTATCCGTCCTAGCTTTTCACCTTGGGGTGCTTTTGTCAAGAAGAAGGATGGATCTTTTAGGATGTGTATCGATTATCGTGAGCTTAACAAGCTTACCATCAAGAATCGATATCCCCTACCTCGCATCGATGATCTCTTTGATCTATTGCAAGGCGCTTCTTATTTTTCAAAGATTGATCTGCGATCTGGATATCATCAACTCCGTGTGCATGAAGAAGATATTTCCAAGACAGCGTTCCGCACTCGCTATGGGCATTATGAGTTCACAGTCATGCCATTCGGTTTGACTAATGCTCCTGCTGTTTTCATGGACTTGATGAATAGGGTCTGCAAACCTTATTTGGATAAGTTCATCATCGTTTTCATTGATGACATCTTGATATATTCTAAGACGCGAGCCGACCATGAGCAACATCTCCGTCTTACTTTGGAACTCCTAAAGAAAGAGCAGCTTTTCGCCAAATTCTCCAAGTGTGAATTCTGGCTTAAAGAGGTTCAATTCTTAGGACATATTTTCAACGAACAAGGTATTCATGTAGATCCCTCCAAGATCAGTGCGATTAGGGATTGGGATACGCCTACTACTCCTACTGAAGTTCGTTCTTTTCTTGGTCTTGCGGGTTATTACCGCCGCTTCATAGAAAATTTTCTCGAAGATTGCAGTTCCTCTAACTGCTCTAACTCAGAAGAACAAACCCTTTGATTGGGGATTCAAGTAAGAGGAAGCGTTTCTGACTTTGAAACAAAAACTTTGCGACGCGCCTGTCCTAACATTGCCTGAGGGCAATGATGATTTCAGCGTTTATTGCGATGCATCTAAATTGGGTCTTGGCTGCGTCCTAATGCAAAGGAACAAAGTCATAGCATACGCATCGAGACAGTTGAAGATACATGAGAAGAACTACACCACTCATGATCTTGAGTTGGGTGCAGTTGTCTTCGCTCTTAAGATTTGGAGACACTATTTGTACGGTACAAAATGTGTGGTTTTCACAGACCACAAAAGTCTTCAACATATCTTCAATCAGAAGGAACTCAACATGAGGCAACGACGTTGGGTGGAGCTTCTAAACGACTATGACTGCGAAATTCGCTACCATCCTGGTAAGGCGAATGTCGTAGCCGACGCTTTGAGTCACAAGGAACGTACTAAGCTTCATTGTGTTCGTGTCCAATCTGTTATTCAAGCTCAATCCGATATCCAAGCCCGTATTTCTCAGGCTCAACAATCTTGTGTATCGCAAGGTTTGATGGATAAGGAATTTCCTTATCACATAACACCTGCTCTTGAACTGAAGGACAATGGATCGTATTACTTCATGGACCGTTTGTGGGTCCCAAGCCAAGATAATCTTCGTACCTTGCTTATGGATGAAGCCCATAAGTCTCGTTATTCTATTCATCCTGGCTCAGATAAGATGTATAAGGATCTTCGTATTCAGTATTGGTAGCCTGGTATGAAGAAAGACATTGCTTTATACGTATCAAAATGCCTTACTTGTCTTAAGGTTAAGGCTGAGCATCAGCGTCCTTCTGGTTTATTGGAGCAACCAGAGATCCCAGTTTGGAAATGGGAAAACATTACTATGGATCTCATTACTAAACTCTCGCGCACAAAGAAAGGTCACGATGCCATCTGGGTAGTTGTTGATCGTCTTACTAAATCAGCTCATTTCTTGCCAATCCGTGAGGATTTTTCTGCTGACAAACTTGCTCAAATCTACGTGGATGAAATTGTAGCTCGACATGGTGTTCCTTTGAACATCATTTCTGACAGAGATGCTCGTTTCACTTCTCATTTTTTGGAGAACCATGCAATCTGCTATGGGGTCCCAACTTAATTTGAGCACAGCTTATCATCCGCAAACGGATGGTCAATCTGAAAGAAAAATCCAGACACTGGAGGATATGCTTAGAGCTTGTGTGATCGATTTTGGTGGTAGTTGGGATTCACATCTTCCATTGATTGAATTCTCCTACAACAACAGTTATCACTCCAGCATCAACATGGCTCCCTTGGAGGCTCTCTATGGTCGAAAATGTCGTTCACCAGTCTGCTGGAATGAGATCGGCGAGGCTCAACTAACTGGACCTGCCCTCATTTTAGAGACAACTGATAAGGTAAAGAAAGTTCGTGATAACCTTCAGACAGCTAGAAGCCGTCAAAAGAGTTACGCGGACCTAAAACGCAAGCCCTTGGATTTTCAAGTCGGTGATCGTGTATTACTTAAGGTCTCACCTTGGAAGGTGTGATCAGATTTGGAAACAAAGGAAAACTTGCACCTAGATACGTTGGACCATTCAAGATCGTCGAAAGAATCGGTAAGGTAGCCTACAGACTTGAGTTACCTCCTGAACTTGGAAATGTTCATCCAACTTTTCACGTGTCCAATCTCAAAAGGTGTTTAGCTAATGAGAACCTCCACATACCGCTTGACGAAATTCGTGTTGACAAAACACTGAAATTTGTTGAGAAACCGGTGGAAATCATGGAACGTGAAGTCAAGTGGCTTAAACGCAAGCGCATTCCTTTGGTCAAGGTTCGCTGGGAATCTAAACGTGGACCCGAGTTTACTTGGGAACGCGAAGATCAAATGAAGGCAAAATATCCGCATCTTTTTCCACGAGTTTCCTCTAAATAAATTTTGGGACGAAATTTCCACAAGTAGGGGAGACTGTAACATTTGTGCTCGAAATCATTATGAACAGTTCAATTATCCATAAAACAATGTTATTTGATCCCAATGTTTGTTTGGTTGTGTTTTACATTTTTTATGTTTTGACTTTTGTTCGATTTTAAACTCTACATCGCTTTCTGGAAAATTATACGCAAACTGGTGCGTAAACATACTCAGTTTAATGCGACAAATACTTCGGAACATCAACATATACTCAACATACCTTAAATAACCTTTACATAAGTTAGAAATAAGTTTTAAAGGCCTTGGTATGGCAAAAACAAGTTAATTCGCTTACAGGGACTAAACTTGACAAACTGCAAAAGTATGCCAATTTGAACTGTAACAAACATTCCGGAACATGTCCATAAGTTAAACATACCATAAATATCCTTTACATAGCTTAGAAATAGGCTTTGAGAGGTTTGGTATGCTAAAATAAACTTTTGGATCATTCAGGGGCTAAAAGTGCCAAAAAGTGCATAAGTTTGCACTTTCGCGCATAACTCACATTCTGAATACATCCGGACATCCAAAAATTTATGTAAGTATCCTTATATTATGCCTTAGTGTTTGGCATGAGAAAAATCCATTCGTCGCGTCATTTGGATCGTCTTTCGCGCTTATGCGCATTCCGTCGTAATTAAGCGAACATCGCGTTCGTACGACCAAACAAACTGACATCTGGAATATTTTTTAGCATGTTTCATGTCCACAATGTTTAGGCATCATTTTAGGGCCTTAAAGTTGGCTTTACGGGCCTTAGAAGTGTTGGATATGGCTTAAATATGCAACAGGGACTAAAACTGTCATTTCTGAAAGTTTGTGCTGATCAGACAAGGCCAGGCGGCCCGCCTGAGTTTTGTGTGTATCCTGACGCGGGCCGCGTCAGACATACAGACCAGGTTCAATGTTTTGATCCACTTGCAATGGCCTTTCGATCACCCAAAGGGCAACGCCACGTGTCAAATCCCTATGGTGGGGGCAAAATAAGCCGCCACAACTTTGCGACAAGTGTACGGATTGGATCGTGGCACGATATTCAAGAAACGATCCTAACGGTCTTGCTTTTCCTATAAATACCCCCCCCCCTTTTGGTTAAAAACCCACAAAATCTGATCTAAAGCTCTAAGTTGAGGCCTTTGCTTCATACCTGAGCTCCTGGATCGAGATTAGCTTCCGGGGACCCTTCGTAAGTGTTCTTTCGTTCTTTTAATCGCTTTCTAGTGCTAAAGTCAAACTTTGTTTGACTTTCTGCGTTGACAAGCTTATGGTTAACACGAAGTTCGTTGGAACTTCATAACGTGAGCGTGATCACGATGGTTATAGTTCGTAGTGACTATACCTACTGATTACCACGTTATCTAGGCTCAGTGACGAGTCGTAGTTTCGGCCAAAATGCGCATTCTTGCGTATTTCGTAACCAAACTACTCGTGAGTATAAAAATAGTTTGTTTTGATACCAAACCTATTTTCTAAACTTAGTTAAGCATGTTCTATCATGCTTAGCTCGTCACTTTTAGTTTAGTGCTTATATAGGGTCGTAAGGTAAGCGATCTAAACAACCGCTTATACTTTCGAACCCGGCCCATTTGGTCGATCATTAGGATCCGACCAAACACATTAGGTGACCATAGCTGTAACCTTCCGAGGTTATACCTTATGGTCACGATGTTAGGCGTTCCAAACGCGTTCTACGCGAACGACGCGTTAAGGTAGCATAAACTACCTAAACGGGTCGTAATGGGTCGTAAGCACTTAGGTTAGGTTTTATTTTAGTATAAAGGTTTTGTTAAACCATATTACACGAGTCTCCATACTCGTTTGGTTTACGAACCCGCATACTATCCGATCCTTCCGATTTTGGTCCGGGATATATTAATATAGCTACCTATTAGGTGCCGCTTGATATTCCGTGATCTCTAGCATTGTGTGAATATTACACAAGAACTTTAAAGCAATCTCAGGTGAGTACATTGAACCCCATCTTTTACTGTTTTCCAAACTGTTTTGGGGTGAAACACATGTGCCTACTTGTTACTTTCATGCTTTCAATGTTTTCATATCATATGCTTATTGTGTTCGTTAGTACATATATAGTACATGATTTCATTGTGTTTATGCTATGTATGTCCATTGTGTGCATACTTAGTACAATCGATTTACAATACATTTCATGCTATGTACGCCCATTGTGTGCATACTTAGTACATCACTCTACAATACATTTCATGCTATGTATGCCCATTGTGTGCGTACTTAGTACATTGTTTTACATTACATTTCATGCTATATATGCCCATTGGGGCATACTTAGTACATTGCTTTACATTACATTTCATACTACTTATGCCCATTGTGTGCTTGCTTAGTACAATTGTTTACATCACATGCTTTCATTTTGCTATGACATTTGGTTTGTTTAACATGGAACAATACATTCATTAACATTAGCTACGCCGTTCGTTAGTAGGTAGTGGTACCATAGGAATTGACAACTCCTGTTCCGGACATCCTAGGTTGGTTTGGATGAAAGGAATGACTGAATTCGATACACATAACTTAGATAAACCTTTAATTTGTTTAAGGGTTTATCGCCACAGTCTCAAGGCTTGGATGTATGCATTTTCACAATACCGCATAAATGTTTGTATGAGTATAGCATGCATTTGTTCCACAAAACATAACTTTGATTTAAACCATGTTTTACTTCAATACCTTGTTTTTGTGCATTTTACATATGGTTTAGTTGATATATTTCACTTACCATACATGATATATTTTGGGTACACATTACATGATCTACATTAAACATAAACATCCGACATTGATATACACATTTGGTGGTTTACATTGAACATAGACATTTCGATATGGTTTACACAATAACACTTGACAATTGATTTATACATGAACAATTCACATGGTGGTTGGTTTGGGTAAATGGTTTGAGAAACGCGGCATATGTAATATGATACAAACATGGTGGATACGCCGCTGGTACTTCCTATATATAAATGTTTGTATAATATTACCTATCTTAGCATTATTTAAATCATTTCAGTATAGACATGTTACCTTTTTCACAAATAACATATTGTTTACAAGACATTGTTTTACAAACAAACTTATCTTATACAAACTCATTTTTACTCTCCTTTAACCTTACATTTTATTTATACATATCATCTGATCTTATCGTTTCTCATATGATTTACAAGACTAAACAATTTACATGGTTCATGACTGACTGTTATCAAACGTTTTCTTTAAACTCAAGTCATGAATCCCATTTTCACAAAACCTATGTATCTCACAGGCATTTTTATGCTGACGTACCTACTTTCACATGTGTTTTCAGGAGCTGTTGCTTAGGATGATGATTGTGACACTAGGGCGGACCTGTGCCTTAGAGACATAAAACGAAGATAGACTAGTTTAATTATGTTATAAACTCTTTATTTCCTGTTTAACGACAATGTAATACGCTTGTTTGATAAATAAAATGTAACTTTAATTTCCATGGTTATGAAACAATTAATTCTGTCCCAACACTCCCCGACGTTCTGTCGCGGTTGCATGTTATACGCGGTCGAGGTGTGACATGAAGTGTGAGAGAGGTGGTGTGCCAAGGGATGGTTTGCAAATGAGCCAAACACCCCTATTTATAGCCTAAACAGCAGCTCGGGCACGGCCCTGTGTCCATTGGGCACGGCCCCGTGTCCATTCTCCTTCTCTTTCTTCATTAATTGCAGTTTGTCTGCATTAGTTGACCATGCCCCCATGTTCGCTGAGCACGACCTCGTGTGCAGAAGCGTATCTGTACTATGAAGATTTCCTTAGATTCTGCGAACCTTAGAATTGACCACTGCCCCGTGTCCAGTGGGCACGCCCCCGTGGTAGGTGATAGAAGCTTCTACAACTTTGTCTTTTCTGCTGACACTTGGGCACGCCCCCGTGCTCACTGAGCACGGGGCGTGTTCAGCCTTCTGTTCTCTTGTTTTGCTTGGGAAGATGCTGTCGGGGGGTCGGGCATGCCACGTTTGTTCCTCTTATTGTATTTATGTTAGATTTAGCTGCCTTTTTTATTTCCTTTGTTCATTTGAGCTTATTTACTCCTGAAAATACTAAAGGAAGACAAAAACATACTTTTTCCAACATTAGTACTAAAAAAGGGTTAGTTTTATGCCACAATTGATGTAATTTATATGTTGGATTTTGTGCACATCACTATCAAGAGAATTTGTCAGAAGAGGAACCCCGATTTGATAAAGACGAGATCGAATTCGATGAAGAATGTGCGTTTGTACAAAAACTTGAAGTTAACGTTCGAGATGACAACAATAATTTTGATGAGTTTTTATACGGTGAAAAGCTTGTTGATGCAGTGAGTATTGGAGGCATAGCAGCGGCAGGGGGTGGTGAGTCACAAAGCACGGTGACTACGAGTGAAGAGATGAATTTGGAAGCTCTATTATTTCGGTCTTCAAATACAGAAGGTTTGGATTTTGAATTGTTTCCTCCTATGAATATGGAATTTCAAATTGGAAAAGATTTTAAATTTCCTCCTATGAATATAGAATTTCAAATTGGAAAAGATTTTAAAAATGTTTCAATGGATAAACATGCTACATATGATGTGGTTGACCTCATGCCACACATGCATGAGGATAGTACACCTGGAAAGTATAACGTAAATAAGAGCATGTATGTGGAAAGGAAATTAAGTGGGGAGTTAACGGAGTTTAATGAGGAAAATGTTGTTTTGCATGAACCAGATTTAAATACAAAAGTTACTGATTTGGAAAAAAAGTGTGGGTCTTCTAATAGTCCACTAAATCCTTTACATGGGCCTTAGGCAAAGAAGATCAATGTTCCGTTCGATAATCTAGTGTCTAGCCGAAAAAATAAAGCATGGAAAATTGGACTGGCCGAAGAGATGGTAATGAAATTAAATGATTCGGTGGACTTTGTATTTGGGTCTACTAAAGCCCAACTAACGAAGACTCGAACAAATATTTCAGCTGACCTTGGAGTGAACCACATTCAATTAGGCTTAAGAAGCCGATTCAATGCTTCATTCAACCCAGGTGGTACGGTTTTTGAGTTAGGCAAGACGACATATAAAGTAGAACTATTTAGGCAGGTCAAGATTATCATGGATAGGAATCGGGTTGATGTTCCATTCGAACCAGGTGGCTTGGTTCGAAGACAAAACTCGAGTACGAGTTTTTTTCGAAGACGGGGAGTATGATGCAGGATATATACGGATATTATTTTATATTTACTTGAAATTTTAGTTTTCTAATATTTTGTTATTTTGTTTCCTTTTGGATTATGACTCCTATCATATAAATAGGATGTCTAGGGTTATTGTTTGTTTAGTTTTTGTTGATTATTGAATAGAAAGAACGTTGTCATTGAACCTTTTGGTTCATTAATCGCCTTTGATTAATCATTATGTTTTTGAACCATTTGATTGCGTGAGAAACTGCATCAGGCCATTTGATTGCTCTGATACCACCTGATGCAGTTTCTCACGCAATCAAATGGCTCAAAAACATAATGATTAATCAAAGGCGATTAATGAACCAAAAGGTTCAAGAACAACTTCTTTCTATTCAATAATCAACAAAAACTAAAAAAACAATAACCCTAGACATCCTATTTATATGATAGGAGTCATAATCCAAAAGAAAATTAAATAACAAAAAATTAGGAAACTAAAATTTCAAGTAAATATAAAATAATATCGGTATATATCCTGCATCATTACACTTTTAAGTTTTAATGAAAATAAAACTATACGGAGCGTTCACGATGATACCCTCCTCCTACCAACCAATTTAACGGTACCATAGCAACAACCCGGAAACCCTCTCCCCTAGGGCTGTAAACGAACCGAACGTTCAGCGAACAGTTCGTGAACCGTTCGGCAGGAAGTTCGTTTATGTTCGTTCGATTAGCTTAACGAACGAACACGAACAAAAAATTTCGTTCGGTTAGCTTAGCGAACGAACACGAACACAGGTTTCGTTCGTTCAATTGCGTTCGTGAACGTTCGGTAATATATGTTCGGTTACGTTCGTTCATGTTCGTTTGTTTATATTAATAAAAACAATAAATAATAAAGCTTTTATCTAAACATATTGAAAACTTGAAACCATATTTTTTTTCTAAGTTAACCAAAATTTGGACATTCTAAGACATTTTTGGGGATAATTATGTCTAAGTTAATTAAACCTGATTCATCATTTGATGGTGTAGTAGACTTCTTGTGTTTTGATTTATTATTTGATGGTTGTATTTAACTACTTGTATCAAATGTTTAAGGATACCAAAGTTTTTATGTTTTATTTTCAAGTTAAATGTTCGTTTCCATTCGTTTTTATTTGCTTTCATTCGTTTGTGTTCAAGACCAGTGTTCACGAACTGTTCGTGAACAACTGAATTTGCTTAACGAACGGACACGAACACAAACTTATGTTCGGTATGCGTTCGTGAACAGTTCGCGAACATGTTAATATCCTTAACGAACGAACACGAACATGGCCTTGTTCGTGTTCGTTCGGTTCGTTTACAGCCCTACTCTCCCCAACGACCGTGTTTCCGCCCAGATTGGATACCCAATTTCCTTTACCCAAAAGATAGCACATAGCAGTAAGTGATACCTGTGAACGCCCCGTATATCACAAGTGTCACACAAGTAACATATATTATTTTAATTTGTCACATACGCGGATACGTGGTCAAAACCGCCAGCTGTCCCGGTTCATTCCTTCCTTAACAGCGTTACCCAAACGCCCACTTTAAAACTATCCCTCCCACCCCTAAATCAACACACACCCCAAACAAACATCCTCTCTTCTCTTTCTGATACAACCAACAATGGACCTGCAACAATCAATAAGCAACCAAACCCACGTCTCCACCACACTCACAACCCACCTCCTCTCCAAAAACCCCAACACCAACGTTGTCTTCTCTCCTCTTTCCATCCACGTGGTCCTGAGCCTGGTAGCCGCCGGTTCCAAGGGTCAAACGTTGGATCAACTCCTGGGTTTCCTCAAAACCAAGGGTGTGGATGACCTCAACACTCTTTCTTCTCAGCTTGTGTCCTTGATCTTGGCTGATGGTAGCCCCAGTGGTGGACCTAGGTTGTGTTTTGCAAACGGAGTTTGGGTTGACAAAACACTTGATCTTAAACCTTCTTTTAAAGAGATTGTGGACACTGTTTACAAAGCGGCTTCGAATCAAGTTGATTTCCAGACCAGGGTTTGTTCTAAACCTTATAATTTTATAAATGGTCATGATCTACTGCTTTGAATTTGATTTTATAGTTTATTATGTGATTTGATTTGTTTATTTGGGATATATTAATTTGATCTAACTTTTATGAGATAAGTTTTAGATCATGTTTTCTAGGTTCATGTGGGATTGATGATTTCTGCATTTTTCTACAGTTTTAAGTAAGACCTGTGAGAACTAGGGGTGAATATGGGCCGGTTTAACCGAACCAAACCGTAACTGAACACTTGGGTTATCAAAGGTTAATAACCGATTGTTTTCGGTTAAATTGGTTTTTGAAATGGTGGTTAATTGAAAGTATGGTTGAATAGGCTAAAAGCCCCTCTTTGGTTTGTGAATGCTCACTTTCTTCAATTACAGATAATTGTGTTTTCTTCGATTTGTGATCAGTTCAACTAATAATATTCTAATCATTGCTTTACTTTAAATTCTTATTCTTAAGTTGGTGTGTTTCTTATTAAACTGAGGATCATCATTATTAACTTAATTTAGGCTTTCCACAAAATTGACATTAACAATAATGTTTGAATTATATTTTTCTGTTAAAGCTTTCGAATGCGGTATGCGCATATAATGTATATATGTGTGGGTGCTCTTGGGGCAAAAGTGAAAGTGCACTAATTTTAACATTATTTTACTAATTTTGTGAAAATAATGTTAAGAGAGGGGATGGTTAATCATGCATCATGTGGTGGCGTTGATAGCCGAAAGACAAGGGAGTACATGCACTAATTGACCTTTGTCTTAATTGCCTAGTGTTATGTGCCTTATGTCCAAGGCTTGATACAAAACTACCATCGAGCGGGAGGTCTCACTGGAAGCAGCCTCTCTATTCCTACGGGGTAGAGATAAGGTTGTCTACATCTTACCCTCCTCAGACCCTACCTTAGCTTTGCTATTGGTGGGATTTACTGAGTATGATGATGATGATGTTAAAGCTTTCGAATGCCATATTCCAGACCGTCTCTAACTCCAAAGAATATAAGTATCCATTGCATTAAGGAACTGGTGATTTTTGCTCTTTCTTGATCTGTTTTAGGCTTTTAGCCTAGTGTTAAAGACATCCATGATTTTATGTCTTCTAGAATCATATGTTGTAGGGTTCGGTTTGGTTAATTCGGTTTACCATGAATTTTAACCATAACCGAACCCTTATAATCACTTATCAGAAAACATGTTTAATCGAACCATCAGTTATTTAATTATTTGGTTTGATTATTTTGGTTAGTTTTTTGCTCACCCTTAGTAAGAACACTTATACCTGTTGTTTTAACAATGATATATAATATAGTTATACAACACAAGTGCCTCTGTAAGTCCTTGGTGATAGAATATTAATAATTCGTTGTTAAGTTTATAGAAATTATCTGGCTTACCAGCAATTTTGTAGCATATGGTGAAGTTGCATCATGCATCGACTATTTTTCTAGACATAACTAACAATTTTTCAGGATTAATTACTACTTTTCCTACCTAATATTCGCTTGCAACAAACTACAAATTTTAGTCGAATTCGGCTTTATTCCTCTAACCTATACTTTAATAGAGTTAAATTTGGATGAATATATTTATTTGTAATGGTTTCTGGTTCTCATAACCGGTCTTTATCAAAGGTATAAAAGTTTCTTTTTGGTATTGCTAACATATTATTTATTGATTACTAAAGGCGGCTGAGGTAACAACTGAAGTGAATTCATGGGCCGAAAAGCAAACAAATGGCCTTATCAAACAAGTCCTCCCTGCGGGTGCAGTTAACAGTTCCACTAGGCTCGTCTTTGCAAATGCAGTCTACTTCAAGGGAGCATGGAGTGAGAAGTTTGACCAGTCAAAGACAAAAGAATCTGATTTCCACCTCCTTGATGGCAACAAAGTTCAAGTTCCTTTCATGACCAGCAAGAAAAAACAATTCGTGAGCGAATATAATGATTTTAAAGTACTGGGTCTTCCCTGCTTGCAAGGACAAGATAACCGCCAGTTCACAATGTACTTTTACCTCCCAGATGCAAAAAACGGCCTTCCGTCTTTACTACAGAAAATCGGTTCCACATCTGATTTTTTTGACCGTCACATTCCACGCCAAAAAGTAGAAGTCGGACAGTTTTTGTTACCAAAATTCAAGATCTCATTTGGGTTTGAAGCTTCTGACGCATTGAAAGAATTAGGGCTTGTATTGCCTTTCCACGGTGGGGATGGTTTGACCGAGATGGTTGACTCGTCGGTTGGTCAAAGTCTGTATGTTTCGAGCATTCACCATAAATCTTTTGTGGAGGTGAACGAAGAAGGTACCGAAGCTGCAGCAGCATCTGCAGCCGTAGTGATGCTCAGATCAATAATGAGCAACGACAAGGTGGATTTTGTGGCAGATCACCCGTTTTTGTTTGTGATTAGGGAAGATTTGACGGGGGTCGTTTTGTTTATGGGACAGGTAATTGACCCTCGTGTTGGTTAAGATCTTGGATGCATGTGATGTTTGTATTATGGTTATAAATGTAGGCTTTAGTGTTTGTACTTTATGAGTGCCAATAAATCTGTAGTGTCATGAATACATTGTGTGTCCTGTTTTGAATGAGAATTATATTTTGACTTTTTTGGGCCAACTGATTTTTGGGCTAATAGTATTATATTTTGGGCCATTTATTTCTGTTCAAACTATTGATTTGTCATGTTTTGTTCATTACTCTCGTATAGTGGTATCCTAATATTATGTATCACAACTAAATGGTATAAAGCTATCATTAAGATATAAATGTTGGTTTAAATGTTTTATTATTGGTGTCTAATAATGTATAATGTATATTAGTTTATTCTAGGTGTTTTGACTCTTGAGTTTATACACTTAATATGTGTTTAACGAGTTTACTAGGAAGTTGTATTGGTTGGATACGGGGCAATTTTGGAAGTGCATTTTTATCAGGCTATGCGGTATGGGAGAGACTCATCCTTGGAGGATGACCCTTTACGTAGACGCTACGTCATAGTCCTTGGAGGATGCCCATCCGAGGAAGTGCATTTTTATCAGGCTATGCGGTATGGGAGAGACTCATCCTTGGAGGATGACCCTTCACGTAGGCGCTACGTCATAGTCCTTGGATGATGCCCATCCGAGGATGAAACAATGGAAATGGAGGATAAGCCTACGCCCACCAACTTATTTTTTTTTAATTTTATCTACTTTTTTAACATTGGTTATAGAATGGACTCTTAACTAATCTCATAAACATTTTTACACCCCTTAAAGCATCGTTTCACAAAGCTTTGTTTTTCATAAAAATCCTCGCCGGACCTCCGTATCTTCGCCGGAATTTGTTTCTCTCGTCGGTGTTTGTTTCGCCGGAATCACCGAGTCACGTCATACGTGGTCACCGGTAAGCAATAATACGTCTCCTCCTTTTGTTAATACATGGGAATCAAAACCCCCAACATAGTTTCGATGATCCATGCTCCGAACTGTGGAATTTTGTTGTTTAAAGTTCTAGGGTTCGTTTGGGATTTTGATTTGAAGGAAGATAATAGGAGTTATTTGCAACGTTCAAAATTTTGTCTTGTAGTGCCGGTCTCAATTGTCGAGAGGGCGACGAATACGGCGACGGGGGGAATGGTGTTTGGGTCGGCGCCGGGCCAGTCCGAGCCCCACACCGTATAGCCTCATATTTTAAAGTGAGTTTGTTACCTTGGATGTGTTTTATTTCATGACTATAAGTATGTTAAGGTGGGGGTTCGATTATACGAACAATACCTTATTTCATCATGTAAGTTGGTTCCATTACGAACAATACTAATAAGTATGTTAAGGTGGTGGTTCCATTATAACTTCATTTACGCCATATCTATGTAAGTTGGTTTCTAGGTGTGTGTGCAATGTGATTGTGATTAACAGAGGGGTAAATTTTGTGATGTTTTTAAGCTTAAAGTGTGTGTGCCCGCGGGTGTGTGTGTGTGGGGGGTGGGTGGGGGGGGGGTGTTTAAAAGGCTTCTAAATACAAGTTGACCCAAGTGTTGGTACATTGTCGCCTGAGTGTGAATAATCGTATAAACTATGTATGTGTATGTGTATGTGTGTGTCTCTGTGTAAAGTCCACGATGATGGCAATAGTGTATGTATCATTTTGATAGTTGTCAAGCCAAATTAAACAATTACCAGTGTGCAGCTAACATTGGTGTTCTGAAGTAAAAGGTCATACTTAATAAACCGTATGCTTAACAATGTGTGATGAAGTGTCTGCAAAGCGTGGGTGGAGTAGTAAGTGTGATGTGTGGTGTGGTGTGAATGTGTACGTGTGATATGATTACATTGTGAGATTTATGGTGGGTGTAGTTATTTAAACTAAACATTTGATAAAGTGGTATGAAAGATTAAATTTGGTTTTTAAAACAATAAGTGTGTTTTACAAGTTATAGACTCACAAGCGAAAGCTGATATGTTTTAGTATGTGTTTTAGGTTGAATTTAGGTGAGTCGTGACAACGGATCTCTGAAAATATAACAATGACAGATGACACACTAAGACAGTGGGTTATAATTAAATTTAAATTCAGAGGGTATAAAGTTCAGTTATGATTTTTCTTTTTGTAAGTTAAATTCTTCCACCATGTGTGATTAATAAATCCAACCATAGTAACATGTCGATTTTTGGGGTGTCACACTTATAAACATTGGGATATTAGTTCTCTTACAGTATGCACTTAAAGTGTCTATATGGAAAATACACAACAATACATTATGAACAAATAGGGGTGCCGCAATTCTTAACATTTGTAAGTCACTAGACCATGTATGTGTCTTTGTGTTGGAAGAACGATGATAAAAATATAGATGCATTTATATCTGTAGCTTGTAATCAGTTTTGTTGTATTTGTTTCGGTGTTTGTATAAACGTTAAACGTTGTTCTATGTTTGATTATGTGAGAGTTTACCAAAGTCAAACGAGATCCTCCTGTCGTTTGACTTGGTCCTGGTCATTGTAAACGGCATGTCTTATCCAAACAACATTGGGTTATCACTTGAATGATGGTTACATCATGTCATTTAGAAAGAAGCCAAACGACAAAGCATGTCGCAAACACAACAACAGAAGAAATAGCGACAAAAACAGGTGACAAAATCTTATTTATCCAACCCAAAATATTTGCCCCCCAAAATACCCAGAAGATCTTACAAACTGTAAGATCAAACAATACAACAAGTACAATGATGATCATCAACTGATGATCATCTACAATAGAAGGAAATACAAGAACAACAGAATAATCTCTCAGATACAGTTGAGAGATTATTCATATACAATCTCTGAACCACAATGGACCAAACCCTAGCAGAGAATCACAACGAAAGAGAGAGAGTTTTCAACAAAAACTAATCAATAATAATGATCAAAGCCTCAAATAGCGTGAAACAAGTAATGTTTCATTCCAGCCCCTAAAGCTTCAACAGATCAGCAACAGAAACCCTCCATGTTACACATAAGCCCCTCTAGATATTTCCAACAACAACCAGGCCTGTAACAAACCCAACAACTTAACAAATAATTAGCCCAGTTAAGCATATAAGCCCAACATCAAATATCAACCCACAAACCAATTGAATGACCATTAACAAGTTGTTGACCAGATTTAAAAACAACATTTTTAACATCCCCCCTTCATTCAATTGGTTTAAACCAATCTGCCAAACCAAGTTTAGTACAAAAGTCTTCATGTTGTACAACACTAAGACCTTTTGTAAAAATATCTGCCAGTTGTTTTTCAGAAATAACTTTAATGGGATTAATCACACCATTTGCAACCTTTTCACGCAAAAAATGTAAATCAAGCTCAAAATGCTTGGTTCTCTCATGAAACACAGGGTTAGCTGCTATTGACATAGCAGCTTCACTATCACAATGTAATACCATAGGTAAAGAACAGATAACATTCAGCTCAGACAATAAGTTTTTTAACCACATTAATTCACAAGTAGCAGAGCACATAGCACGATATTCAGCTTCTGCAGTAGACCGAGAAACAGTGCTTTGTTTCTTGCTTTTCCAAGAAACAAGGCAGTCTCCCAAAAAAATGCAAAAACCAGTAACAGATTTACGTGTAGTTAAACATTTTGCCCAGTCTGAATCAGCGAAACCAATTAACTCTAGATTGGCACTTTTCTTAAAGACCAATCCTTTACCAGGACTTTTCTTAAGATATCTTAACAACCTTAATGCTAAATTTAAATGAACCTCTTTTGGACTATGCATAAACTGACTTAAAAACTGAACAGTGTAGCTTATATCTGGTCTTGTTAAAGACAGATATATAAGTTTACCTATCAGTTTTTGAAACCCAGTTATGTTGTCAAGCATCTTTTGATTTTTGTCAATTTTAGAAGTAATTAAAAATTTTTGTTCAACTGGTGTACTGACAGGCTTGCAACCTAGATAACCAAACTCACTCAAGAGTTCCAAACAATATTTCCTTTGACTTAGGCACATAGAACTCTGATTATACAATACTTCAATACCAAGAAAGTATTTTAAAGTTCCTAAGTCTTTAATTCTAAATGTTTCATGCAAAACATGTTTTATTTTTTCAATTTCATCAACTGAATTCCCTGTAACAACTATATCATCAACATAGACAAGCAAAAACACAGTAACACCAGGTTTTGACATAACAAATAGAGAGTGATCACATTTGCTTTGAACAAAGCCATTTTTAAGCAACACATCAGTTAACCTCTCATTCCATTTCCTTGGGGCTTGTTTAAGCCCATATAAGGACTTAACAAGCTTACATACCTTAGACTCATTTTTTGAATAATAACCTTGTGGTAATTTCATATAAACATCTTCTGTAATAGTTCCATGCAAAAAAGCATTATCAACATCAAGCTGGTACAAAGACCAACCATAAGAGACAGCCAAAGCAATAATAGTTCTAACAGTAACCATCTTAACAACAGGAGAAAAAGTTTCTCCAAAGTCCAAACCTTCCCTTTGATTGAATCCCTTTGCAACTAACCTAGCTTTAAACCTCTCTATTTCACCATTTGCCCTATATTTAACTCTATAAACCCATTTACACCCAATTGCTTTCCTATCATGAGGAAGATCAGCCAAAACCCAAGTGTTATTCCTGAACAAAGCATCCATTTCTTTGTTCATTGCCTCTATCCATCTTGGATCTTTGGCTGCTTCCTCATAGCAGGAAGGCTCAACAGTTTTGTTTAAAGAGGTAGTAAAACAGAAATTATCACTAGACAAATGTGAGTAGTTAACAACTTTATCAATACTATACTTAACTTTGGCATTCAATACAAAATCTTGAAAATGTTTTGGCACAACAACTCTTCTACTAGACTTTCTAACAGCACTAGTTCCCTCAGATTGGATGATCTCATCATTTGAGGTACTTGTGTCCTCTGCCCTACCATATTCATCACTACTACTACTACTTTCTACTCCAACTGTTGAATGCTGGTGTTCAACAGTTGGAATGGCAGATGTAGAGGGAATAGGTTGCTGATCATCACCAGTAACCTCATGAGAATCATGACTCCTCTCTTCATCATTGGGACTTATAGGACAAGTTGTTAACACTTCAACACTATCAAAGAAATTTAAATGATTTAAACTTTGATTTAAATTTTTATCTTGATCAGTTAACTGAGATGATTTAAAAGGAAATACAGTTTCATAAAATTTAACATCTCTAGAATAAAATTCTTTTTTATTGTCTAAGCTCCATAACTTGTATCCTTTTTTAACATTTGAATAACCAATCAAAACACATTTTTCAGCATTAAAAGACAGTTTGTCTAAATCATTAAGAACAGTGCTAAAGCATAAACAACCAAATATCCTAAGATGCTCAAGAGAGGGTTTGAAACCAAACATTAACTCATATGGACTTCTACCTAGCAGCACAGAAGATGGTAACCTGTTGATAATGTAAACAGCAGTCAAGACACAATCTGACCAGAAACTTAGAGGAACATAACTTTGAAATAACAAGGATCTTGCCAAGTTTAAAAGATGCCTGTGTTTTCGTTCAACAACACCATTTTGTTGTGGTGTGTATGAACAAGATGTTTGATGTAAAATACCTTTTGACTTACAAAAATATTCCATTTTACTATTTATAAACTCAGTACCATTATCACTTCTAAAAATTTTAATCCTTTTTTTAAACTGAGTTAAAACTAATTCATAGTAATTTTCAATATTTTCAAACACCTCAGTTTTATTTTTCATTAAATAACACCAAACAGCCCTAGAGTAGTCATCCACAACAGTTAAAAAATATTTAAAACCATCTCTACTAGTAACTTTATATGGACCCCAGACATCTAAATGAACTAAATCACCTACATTTTTCGTTTTATGTTCACTCAAAGGAAAAGGAACCCTAACTTGCTTGGCTCTATGACAAATCTCACAAGGGTGTTTGACAACATCAACAACACCTAAGTCATCTTTTAATATTGACAAGACCTGATTAGCAGGATGTCCCAGCCTACTATGCCACAAATTACTATTATTAAGACTATTAAAACACAGATTGATAGAATTACCACCTTTTGTAACAAAATACAGCCCATTATCTTGTTTACCAGTCACCAGGATTCTCCCTGATTTCGAATCCTGAAGTAAACAATTATTTTCATTAAAAATAACAGTAATTTTGTTCACTTTAGCTAATTTATAAACAGATAGAAGATTGACACTGTAAGATGGAACAAAAAACACATCAGTTAAAACAACATTTTCAGCAAGTTTTATACTACCAATTTTAGTGACCTTGGCTTTCGTTCCATTTGGATGAGAGACAGAAAGATCAAATTCAGACACATCAAACCAATCAAACATATCTTTATCAGATTTGATCATATGCTGGTTTGCACCAGAATCACAAATCCAATTATAATCAAAACCAAAATTTAGGATGAATTGCAAGTTTTGTCCTTTACCTTTAGGTCATTTTGCAAGTTTTGTCCTTTATGTTTAAATTTGACGAGTTTTGTCCTTTATGTTTAAAAATCAAGCACGTTTTACCCTTTGAGCCTTAAAAATCAAGCACGTTTTGTCCTTTATGTTTAAAAATCAAGCACGTTTTGTCCTTTATGTTTAAAAAATCAAGCACGTTTTGTCCTTAAAAATCAAGCACGTTTTGCCCCAAAGGGTAAAACGTGCTTGATTTTCAAACATAAAGGACAAAACTCGTCAAATTTAAACATAAAGAACAAAACTTGCAAAATGGCCTAAAGATAAAGGACAAAACTTGCAATTCACTCCAAAATTTATCAAACTAGAACAACACATAAAGTCACTTAAAGAACTAAAACTACATTTAGACTCACCTCCAACATTTGAAGGCTGTGATTCAGAACTTGTTTTCTCATTCACAAGACTCAAAAGTTTAGCAACCTGCTCTGGAGAAAATGGTGACACAGAAGGAACAGAAGACACATTTGATCTATTATTAGAAAATTTTTTTCCACCTTGACCTCCAGATTTCTTTCTGAAACCTGAAGGATATCCAATTAATTCAAAACACCTATCCACAGTATGACCCAGTTTGTTACAGTGAGTACATTTAAGATTGGGATTAGGACCTTTAAACTCTTTCTTTTTCTGCTCAAATGACTGAGTTGTTCTAGATACAAATGATACACTCTGAGCTTTTGACCCAGAACTAGAATTTCTATGTGATTCTTCCCTAGATACAATTGAAAAAGCAACTTTGACTGAGGGTAATGGCTCTCTAGTTAGAAGATTTGTTCTTACAGGATGATAAACATCATCAAGACCCATAAGAAATTGCATAAGTTTGATCAAAGTAGAAAAATCATTAAAATCTTTAGCTGCTTGACATGAACAAGTGGGCAGTTGAAGCACAACATCAAACTGCTTCCACATAGTGTTAAGTTTATGATAATATTCAGACACTGAACTACCACTTTGAGTAATACAATTTATTTGTTTATAAAGATCATAAACTATAGAGCCATCAACCTTATCATAAGTTTCTTTCAAATCAGTCCAAACATCAGAAGCTAACTTTGAAAAAACTTGACCTAAATACAACTCTTCTGAAACAGAATTTAACAACCAACTTAGCACCACAGAGTTACATCTATCCCACTGACTACTTAATACATCATCCTCAGTATTCTTTTTACATTTTCCATCTATAAATCCAAATTTATTTTTAGCTTCTAACGCTAATTTCATAGCACTAGACCAAACCCTATAATTTTCAGTACCCTTTAACTTTATACTAACTATAGTTAAAGAGCTTGAGTCACTGGGATGTAAGAACAATGGATCTCCTATATCCAACTTACTAATCAAAGTCTGAGTAGATCCAGAACTATCACCTTTATCACCCATAATCAACCAATCAAAAACACAACAAACACAGCAGCAAATATACCAGAACAAAGAACAGATAAACAAGAACTCAAAGGCGAAGCTGTATCAGTGTCCAGATTCCAGGTTCGTCACTTATAGTGCCTGGTGTAACGCCTCTTATTTTCGTAATTATATTTTTAGGAAATTACATGTTCGCTTTTTATTTATTTATCTATTTGTTTGAAACGCAGTTGAAATCTGATCGAAAAACGGTTTTAAAAAAAATGGAAAACTACACATTTTACGCACTTTTAACGCGACTGACAAGCGAATGCGAACTGTATTGAACATCGACATTATTTCGCGTATTTTTTAAGCTTTAAAATATTATCACACGACACTCTACGTCGATCGGATTGTGAAAACAGGTTCATAGGAATTACGGGCCACTTAAACGCTAGAACGGGCTTGTGGGCCTGGAGCACAAGCCCACATTTCAATTTATTGTAAAAACCCCTTTTAAAAGAAATGACCTAACCCTAATCCTTCTCTTATGTTCAGCCGTACCATTCCTGTTTCCCTTAAAACTTGTGTTTGCAACTCAAAACACCCATACACAAAAGCTTCAGAAGAAACAGAACATCAAACATCATCATCTTCTTACCCTCCTCCCCTCATTGACTGACCGGCCGACCAAACTCCCCTTTTTTTCTCCCTGTTAAACAACAACAGCAGCAGCACCACCAGTGGTGGCGGTGCTCAGCGGTGGCGGAGGAGCGAGAGAGAGAGAGAGAATGAATGCGAGAGAGAGAGAGACGCAAGAGAAGACGACGGCAACGCCGTCATTTACGGCGACGGCGGAAGTCATCCAACCCCGAGTCGGTTCGATTTCGGTGGTTGTTTCGAGTCTTGTTTCGGGTCAGCTTAGTTCCGACAGTCCAGATTTCGGGATTTTGCACAGGTTCGGGTTGTTTCAGCTTTGGCTCCGGTTTGAGACTAGCATCACAGCTGATTCAGGTTAGAATCTGGTTCCATTCGATTCAGGTTTCATTCGTTTGATTTACGATCCGATATTTTAAATTTGAGGACTCTGGTTCAGGTTCGGTTTCGTTCAGATTTGGTTGAGTTTTGTCGGGTCAAGGCTGATTAAACAGTCAACACTAGTCAACATCAGGTCGGTGTGTTCTCGGTTCAGGTCAGGTATCGCCGTTTAGATTTTATTTTGTTTAAACTTCGATTCAAATCCAATATTTTGTTTCAGTTCAGATTCGGTTCGATGTGTGACTTGGGTTCGTTGGGCTCGGGTCAGGTCTAATAGCATGTTCGGGTCCCTGTTCAGTTCGGGTCAGCGAGTTCAGTCCCGGGTTGTTAACTGGTTCAGTTCAGTCTCGGCTCACGTTCAGTTTCGGCTCAGTCACACCGGTTCGGACTTCATGTTCAGGTTAGAATCCGATTCGGGTTATGTTTGTTTAAGCTTCAAATTCGTATAATTCTAATCAGGTTTGTTGGTTCTGTTTCAGTTTCGGTACGAATTCGGGTCTCGGTCAAACCGCGGTCAACGGTCAGAATTGAGTTCGGGTCTGCACCGGTCGAGTCAGTCTTATTCGGGTTCGGGTCAGCGGGTTAAACACGAGCCACGGTATAATAGTGTCGCGAATATTATTTATGTTGTTCTATTTTTTTATCTAAGTATTGTTTTTATCGCGAGCGCTATGTACCTTGTAACAAAAATGTAAACATATATATAAATATATTGTTTCGTTTATTGTTTGTTGAATTTTGAAAATAATAATCGACACCTTGTTGTCGGGATCGTCCAAAAACAAGGGAAACTCTGCCCGTTTTTCGTAAATTCCGTAAAACGAACCGCGTTAATGCTATAAAGGAAACCTATCGAAGTTCTAACATTTTTTTTTATAAAGAAAATATATTTTTATTGTTTCGTATTAGTTAATATCTTTTTAGTCGAAACACTAATGAAAACATAACAGATTCAAATAACTTTTATAACAATAATTGAAAACATATACTTATTTTGATGTTACTTTTATAACATTTTCGATAAACTTAATTTAGAATTAATGCGTAAACTATATAATATAGATATATGTACATTTATATATACTTATATATCAGCGGGGCATTCTTTAAATCCCACTTCAAATCCTCCCTCATAATCCCGTTTACTCATGCACCATCGTTTGTCCTATAGCGTGACCTCGGTGTTCCGTCCTCCTACCTCCTCAACTCGTCATACATGGATAATCGGAAGAAATTGCAATATCGTGAGTATACTCGTATTTCCCCCTTTTTACTTTTACCACTTTTGGGGTGTAACATGTTTACCTATTAACTCACACATGAACACTTTGTTAAACACATGAACGTTCCTATAACATGCTTGTATACGTGATGACTTGATACTTTAAACTTGGGTTATTCTTATGTGTTGAACTTGTCATTAACTTCGTACGAGCCAAACCTTGACATATGTAGCGCTATAGGATTAACGACCCGCCCGTAAACTTGAGGTTATGTCTTGAGCATATTGCGTTTTCTTGGTTTGATATGTTAGACACATGCCATATTTAAGGTTTATCTTGAATCATATGCTTGCCATGAGGAATTGTTCACACTTTTATCTTATGCTATGTATGTACCAAACTTGTATACTCGCCTTTGCTTTTGCATTGACTTTATTTTAACATGTTACAGGTGGATGTCGACGATGCATGGAATTTAGTAGGATGCTTAGATACACACTTAAAAAGAATTGTATTCAGATTGCATTATTTTATTATTCAGGTTGTATTTGTTTCAAAAGCTTTGTAATTGATCCTTTAGAAATGGAATGAAATGATTATTTAAATACTTGTCACAATTATTAGCGTTATGATGTCTCGAGCAATCTTCACACTTCGTCTCATCCCGATGTTTCCGCCATTGGTTGGGGTGTGACAGATTGGTATCAGAGCCATAACTATAGGGAATTAGGAAAAGTAGGAATGCTTTCACCTAGTCTATAGTTTTAGAGCCTTATTCGTATGCTTTGCTTGGACTACTACATGATACCTTATTTGTTACTTATTTATGCTCTTCTAAACATGTATGTTACTCATGTGTAATATTTGACATGTTATTCGTACGCATTAATGCTTGTTTTATTATGTGTTAACACTTGTTTCGTTGTTCGATTCTTTGTGTGTTATTCTTGACATATTTCTCTATGTGTTAATACTTGTTTTTATCATTTCATTATTTAAGTACCATTCTTGATATGCTTTACTATGTGTTTATACTTGTTTGTGTATCTCCTTCGACATACGCTTCCCTCATGCATTTTACTCGACTATTTTAAATCCGTAAACACTCATATTATACAAATTAGACGAATTCACCAAAATAGGCGTGAAACCCACAATTTGGTGAACGACTCTCAATCTATCTATTCCTATTTTTATACGAGATATCGCCATTGAGCTAGGAGTGAAATCCACATCTAAATGGCAAATCTCAAATTTTAAATTCTAGTGGACCCTCGTCAACATGTTGAAATTTAAATTTTGACCCGACGAGTACCAACCACACTTAGGATACGAAATCGTCAAGTTAGGGGTGAAACCCGCACCTTGTCGACTAGTTCCACGCCTTGATGTTTTTTTTTATAAATCCCGCCAAGTCTCGAAATTTCAATTGATTTGGGACATGTAGTAACCGGAAGGGTAAATACCGTTAACCGACTTGTCGGCGAGAGTATTTTACCTATTAGGCCAAAGCATGCTCCTCAATTTCAAAAGACTTTTCGACCACATTGGTTAGTCAAAGTTCCGTTTTGGAACACTCCAAACTTTGGTCAAACATGTGTTTCTATTGTGCATTTTATACGATGTAATCTTTCAACCTCGAGTTTTATCTTCGATTTCTCTTTTCACACGCACAACATATCGAACCTTTTCGATACATTTATATATGCATTATTTTCATATTAATTTAAATTCATATTCCTTGTAACAACTAGTGGAGACGTATCATCGAGATTGGAGTGATTTCCTTACCTTGACGATTAACTCCACTCCCCTTTTCTTAAAAAACGACCTCACCAACGAGTTAGGGGTGATTCCCTTACCTAGGTGATCGTTACCAAAACGCCTCTTCAAAATATTTTATTATGCAAACCCGATCATGTTTTATACCTAAATCATTTATCATTATTCAAAATACCTACTTATACCGATTTCAAAATACATTGTTTATCAAACGTACTTCTTATTCTACCATCCATTTTCACTCAAATCATATACACGAGATTCTTAATCATATCTTTACCGTTTTACTACACGAATTTCCAAACCTTACGAAATGCTACCTATTAATTTAATCGGTCTAATGAATCTCTTGCCCACGAACTTCATATTCGACTTAATCACTATTCTTAATTGAAACCAAACTAACCTTTCTCAATTACTTATAAGACCTCATAGATGTTATATGACCGTTTACCAAATACTCTTTCCAACATCAATAAATCCTTTGTTAAAATTATTTTTAAACAATCACTAAGTTCTTTTACTAAATTTCTTTTCTAAGGGTCGACGTTTTCACAAGAACTTTCAAAGTCCAAAATTTTCATGTTTTGATGCAAATGAAACAAACCCGTTATTTAAAAAAAAAAAAAAAAAAAAAAAAAAAAACCTTCTCTACAACGCTTAACTCGTCATCCAAATTTCAAAACACGTGGGCTAGAAGACTTTATGGGGACCGACAATTTTCAACATACGTGAACTTCTTTTTTTTTAAACAAAAGTAGCATTTCAATCATTACAAAATACGTTAAGCATGACCAATGAGTACTTTATGTTCCTTTACATATACAAGCTATATTCTACATGCACATCATCATACACATTTTAGTCGATATCTCGCGATAACATCATTTATATCGTTCGTATCTACATACTTAACCTTTTTTTTTTCTCCGCAATGTCGCAACGTACACCATATACGCAATATTTATTTTTCATACCTACACCTATGTTCATACGTTTTATGCTTGTACTCATACACATACTACTTATACGTTTTGCGCTTCTGCTTGTACACATACTACTTACACGTTTTATGTTTATGCTCATACATACATGCGTATTCATACTTAAACTTATGCTCATACTTTCATCCTTACTCATGATTTATACATTCGTACCCATACGCGAGCGTAATCCGAGTGATTCGCTTGCGTGGGTCACATACATACTTAAGCATGGACTTGCTTACATACTACATTCTTACACGTGCACAATCTTAATTTTCAAATTATGGATACCCTAATTCATACACAACTAGTACAAGCTATGCGGATCAGGCGACGATCAATATAATCACGGGTGCACACGGGATTATAGTGATAGGCGTATGAGAACCATAGAGTGTACTATTGTGTATGGTAAGACTCGGAATGTAACATTACACGAATAACGAAACGGACGTAACATGGTCAAAACATGGTGGATACGCCGCTGGTACTTCCTATATATAAGTGTTTTCACCATGTTACCAAACTTTCGTAAAATGTGCCATGAGAAATTCAGTGTTTTACAGACTTTTTGGACCTAATACAAACTTTAAACAACTCACAAACGCATTATATCCGATTATCCAAGACGAGACTACATTCTTCGCACACTACTTTCGTCTATCCGATACTTATGCTATTCTTATACTCATAATCGTTGGTTTGATCATCATTCACCCTTATACCTCAATTATACTCCGTTGTCCCAAACTCCAAAGTCTCAATCTTAGACAATCCCCTTCTGGTTTGCCAAAACCCTTTCAAGTCTTCCTTCTGAATAAATTTCGGGACGAAATTTCCTAAAGGAGGGGAGACTGTAACGCCTCTTATTTTCGTAATTATATTTTTAGGAAATTACATGTTCGCTTTTTATTTATTTATCTATTTGTTTGAAACGCAGTTGAAATCTGATCGAAAAACGGTTTTAAAAAAAATGGAAAACTACACATTTTACGCACTTTTAACGCGACTGACAAGCGAATGCGAACTGTATTGAACATCGACATTATTTCGCGTATTTTTTAAGCTTTAAAATATTATCACACGACACTCTACGTCGATCGGATTGTGAAAACAGGTTCATAGGAATTACGGGCCACTTAAACGCTAGAACGGGCTTGTGGGCCTGGAGCACAAGCCCACATTTCAATTTATTGTAAAAACCCCTTTTAAAAGAAATGACCTAACCCTAATCCTTCTCTTATGTTCAGCCGTACCATTCCTGTTTCCCTTAAAACTTGTGTTTGCAACTCAAAACACCCATACACAAAAGCTTCAGAAGAAACAGAACATCAAACATCATCATCTTCTTACCCTCCTCCCCTCATTGACTGACCGGCCGACCAAACTCCCCTTTTTTTCTCCCTGTTAAACAACAACAGCAGCAGCACCACCAGTGGTGGCGGTGCTCAGCGGTGGCGGAGGAGCGAGAGAGAGAGAGAGAATGAATGCGAGAGAGAGAGAGACGCAAGAGAAGACGACGGCAACGCCGTCATTTACGGCGACGGCGGAAGTCATCCAACCCCGAGTCGGTTCGATTTCGGTGGTTGTTTCGAGTCTTGTTTCGGGTCAGCTTAGTTCCGACAGTCCAGATTTCGGGATTTTGCACAGGTTCGGGTTGTTTCAGCTTTGGCTCCGGTTTGAGACTAGCATCACAGCTGATTCAGGTTAGAATCTGGTTCCATTCGATTCAGGTTTCATTCGTTTGATTTACGATCCGATATTTTAAATTTGAGGACTCTGGTTCAGGTTCGGTTTCGTTCAGATTTGGTTGAGTTTTGTCGGGTCAAGGCTGATTAAACAGTCAACACTAGTCAACATCAGGTCGGTGTGTTCTCGGTTCAGGTCAGGTATCGCCGTTTAGATTTTATTTTGTTTAAACTTCGATTCAAATCCAATATTTTGTTTCAGTTCAGATTCGGTTCGATGTGTGACTTGGGTTCGTTGGGCTCGGGTCAGGTCTAATAGCATGTTCGGGTCCCTGTTCAGTTCGGGTCAGCGAGTTCAGTCCCGGGTTGTTAACTGGTTCAGTTCAGTCTCGGCTCACGTTCAGTTTCGGCTCAGTCACACCGGTTCGGACTTCATGTTCAGGTTAGAATCCGATTCGGGTTATGTTTGTTTAAGCTTCAAATTCGTATAATTCTAATCAGGTTTGTTGGTTCTGTTTCAGTTTCGGTACGAATTCGGGTCTCGGTCAAACCGCGGTCAACGGTCAGAATTGAGTTCGGGTCTGCACCGGTCGAGTCAGTCTTATTCGGGTTCGGGTCAGCGGGTTAAACACGAGCCACGGTATAATAGTGTCGCGAATATTATTTATGTTGTTCTATTTTTTTATCTAAGTATTGTTTTTATCGCGAGCGCTATGTACCTTGTAACAAAAATGTAAACATATATATAAATATATTGTTTCGTTTATTGTTTGTTGAATTTTGAAAATAATAATCGACACCTTGTTGTCGGGATCGTCCAAAAACAAGGGAAACTCTGCCCGTTTTTCGTAAATTCCGTAAAACGAACCGCGTTAATGCTATAAAGGAAACCTATCGAAGTTCTAACATTTTTTTTTTATAAAGAAAATATATTTTTATTGTTTCGTATTAGTTAATATCTTTTTAGTCGAAACACTAATGAAAACATAACAGATTCAAATAACTTTTATAACAATAATTGAAAACATATACTTATTTTGATGTTACTTTTATAACATTTTCGATAAACTTAATTTAGAATTAATGCGTAAACTATATAATATAGATATATGTACATTTATATATACTTATATATCAGCGGGGCATTCTTTAAATCCCACTTCAAATCCTCCCTCATAATCCCGTTTACTCATGCACCATCGTTTGTCCTATAGCGTGACCTCGGTGTTCCGTCCTCCTACCTCCTCAACTCGTCATACATGGATAATCGGAAGAAATTGCAATATCGTGAGTATACTCGTATTTCCCCCTTTTTACTTTTACCACTTTTGGGGTGTAACATGTTTACCTATTAACTCACACATGAACACTTTGTTAAACACATGAACGTTCCTATAACATGCTTGTATACGTGATGACTTGATACTTTAAACTTGGGTTATTCTTATGTGTTGAACTTATCATTAACTTCGTACGAGCCAAACCTTGACATATGTAGCGCTATAGGATTAACGACCCGCCCGTAAACTTGAGGTTATGTCTTGAGCATATTGCGTTTTCTTGGTTTGATATGTTAGACACATGCCATATTTAAGGTTTATCTTGAATTATATGCTTGCCATGAGGAATTGTTCACACTTTTATCTTATGCTATGTATGTACCAAACTTGTATACTCGCCTTTGCTTTTGCATTGACTTTATTTTAACATGTTACAGGTGGATGTCGACGATGCATGGAATTTAGTAGGATGCTTAGATACACACTTAAAAAGAATTGTATTCAGATTGCATTATTTTATTATTCAGGTTGTATTTGTTTCAAAAGCTTTGTAATTGATCCTTTAGAAATGGAATGAAATGATTATTTAAATACTTGTCACAATTATTAGCGTTATGATGTCTCGAGCAATCTTCACACTTCGTCTCATCCCGATGTTTCCGCCATTGGTTGGGGTGTGACACCTGGACAGGTCTTAATACAGGAGCCAACACAAAAAACCAAGATCAACCAACAAAATAACACACAAAAATAACAACCAAATGCCGGTCCTCACTACCCCGACTTCAACTAAATCAATCAACCAACAACAACCAAATAAAGAGAGGAGATAGAAAGATCTCACAGCGGGTGCAAGCTATCCAAGAACACCAGATCTTAATAGATCTGAAGTTCCTATTTAATATCAGGAACAGATCAACTGGTCAGTTTGCCCTAAACCTTCTAGGGTTTAGAGACCAACACAGTCCTTCAACCAGATGCAAGAAACCCTAGCTAGGGTTTGAATGCTACCACACCTCCCAAGATCCAGAAGATCTAACACTATCAAGAACAGATCTGCGATTTGAAGCAGACCTACACAAACAACAACCAAATCAGATCAACACAGCGGAAATAAGAACGTACCAAGAGCTTTCAAGCTCTGATACCATGTAAAATTATATGAATCAAATACACAAACACAACAACAGAAGAAATAGCGACAAAAACAGGTGACAAAATCTTATTTATCCAACCCAAAATATTTGCCCCCCAAAATACCCAGAAGATCTTACAAACTGTAAGATCAAACAATACAACAAGTACAATGATGATCATCAACTGATGATCATCTACAATAGAAGGAAATACAAGAACAACAGAATAATCTCTCAGATACCGTTGAGAGATTATTCATATACAATCTCTGAACCACAATGGACCAAACCCTAGCAGAGAATCACAACGAAAGAAAGAGAGAGTTTTCAACAAAAACTAATCAATAATAATGATCAAAGCCTCAAATAGCGTGAAACAAGTAATGTTTCATTCCAGCCCCTAAAGCTTCAACAGATCAGCAACAGAAACCCTCCATGTTACACATAAGCCCCTCTAGATATTTCCAACAACAACCAGGCCTGTAACAAACCCAACAACTTAACAAATAATTAGCCCAGTTAAGCATATAAGCCCAACATCAAATATCAACCCACAAACCAATTGAATGACCATTAACAAGTTGTTGACCAGATTTAAAAACAACATTTTTAACAGTTCTGAATTTGTGTCGTTTCGGACCGCTGTGTGTTAGTATATATACCACAGTAGGTTGTCATTTGGATATAACACCCTAGAACAGAGAGTTGAGAGCATTTCATTGTGTAATCTGTATCGAACCTCTGTCAAAATCAATATACGGAAACTTTTGAGTATATCTTATTGTGTATTGATCGTGTTTTGCTTTAGTATGGTGTGTTAACTTGGATTCCACACTTGTTATCACATTTACAACAAGAAATATATTGTTCAAGATCATAATCTGGATCTACAAGTGGAAGCATTACGCTTGATTTCTTGTTGAAAACCAAACATTTCAAGAGATTTGAGTGGTTTTTCGGTGTTTATTGGACTTTTCTTGAAAAAACCCTTAAAACTTGTTCTAGACTGAAAAATGGATTAAAAGACCTTAAAATTATGTTGGTTAATGTTGTTAATGGTGATTGAAAACTTGTTAAAACTTGTAGAGACAATAAAAAAGAAGTTTTTTTTGTTGAGTTTTGAGCTTAAAATTCATTCCACCATTTTTTCGGGTGACCAAGCTTGCCGAGAAACTCGTCGGAAAAGTACAAGTTCGTTCTAGAAGGCTATTGTGCGTTTGCACCTTTGAAAACCTGCAAAAAGGTGTCCTTGTTGTCTATTTGTCGTGTCTATAAATGACACCTCATTTCAGCTCAGTGTCGTTTGACTCTAACCCAAACGACATTACCTTGTCATTTGATTTTCTTCTCAAACAACTTCATTAAAAGACAAACGACATCCACCTTGTCATTTGCCTGATATCCCAAATGAGACCACTCCTTCTCGTTTGACTGTCTTTAAACAATACCCCCCGTATCGTTTGACTTGGTGTGTTGTTTGACCTTGGGTGTTGTTTGACTTAGCGGGCCCACTTAGCCTTGTATTTTCGAAGTTAAATGTCTTTTGGACTTAACATTTTTCTAACAAAGTTTAAAAGTTCGGACAAAATGGGTACGAATCGATGGGATTGGGTAAACAACTTAAACCAAAACAACTTAATGATTTCTAGCCTTTGATCAATAATCAACTTTCGGTTCTTACTCATGTAGGTTGACTATCTAAGAGACTGGCTGACTACTTCACTCAATTGCTGACTCAACACCTCAATATTTTCACAAACAGTCTATAATAAAAATAATGATAATATTAATAATAATAATAACAATAATATTAATAATAACAAAGTTTCTTTATAATCTTTTAGGTAGTTATTATACACATAATAAAAGACCCCTAAAAATTATAATAATAAATTAAATGTACATGTGTATAAATATAATGGAAGGTGTGAATCGTATGTTGTAAAAAACATACTTAAACAGTTGCAAGCCACAAGTCGCCAATACAATTTGCACAAGTTGTAATATTATATATGTACCAAAGGAGACTCAGACAATGTCCCCCAGAATAAAAGAAATTTATCCCAGTCTTCGTTAGTGAATGCGCTCTTGCAGTGTTTACAAATATTCAGTTGTATGTGAAACCTAAAGAGATACCTAGAGGCGTTTTGGAATACTTTAGCACGCATTATCAATAGGGCCAACTCTCTATTAGTTACAATCACACGTTGAAGAAACACTGGTTCAACAGATCGGAATCAGTTGGACCAGGGGGTTTGAATCCGCATAAAAGGTTAGTTCTCTCTCAACGGGTTCAGTGGTGATCGAGCTTCTTCTCCGGCTATACTGCAAAACAGAGCACCGTTAGCCTCGTCAAGGGGAGAAAAGGGTTCTCTCCTTGACCCGACTCCGGTGTGAGAATAAGTATTTGTATGGAGAAGATAAAGGTATTGAGTAGTGAGATTGGATCTGGTTTTTTATCTGAAGAATTCTCCTATTTATAACCGAGAGTTTGGGAGGGAAAATTTGTTGTTGAAAAGATAACGGAAGATGCTAACGCCGTAGCGGTTATTTTCCCTTCCGTTATGTTTCTTTAATCTTTGTTAGTTTGCTTTGATCAGACGTGAATGCACACGGATCGTGACCTAATCCTATGGCTAGGGAATTGCCACGTGGAAAGTGATCTAAGTGGAGATCATCTCCAATCACATGCTATCGTTGTGATTTCTGGAATGTTTGTGATGATGACACGTGTCCAGACGGTTATAACCGTCTGGGTGGTGCACGATCGTATTTCTTCTAGAAGATTACTGCTGTAATCTGGTGTGACACCTCTTAGTGTGTACACAACTGAACAAACCCCAGTCTGGGTAAAATAATATCCAAGTCTGGATATTTGGGTGGACGTTTTAGTTTCAGGGTTTTGACCCTTGTTAAATGGAAGGTGGCGCAAGGGTTCAGTTTTCCCTTTGGGCGCGCGACTATCGCTCGTTAGTTTCTTCCTTCCCTCTGCAAGACTAATGCGCGGCCGCGCAAGGTCAAAAAGTTTGAAAGGTCGGTTTGGTGGTATGGTCCCATATCTTTTCTGTGGGATTTTTGGGACCTTACCCCTTCACACGTGGCTCCATACATTCATTCAACATTCATCTGATCCTTTCAAGCACCCATACGAAGTCATCATTCTGTTCTTTACAAATAACCGCATGCGCGATAACGACTTTAAAGGCCCACATTTGATCTTTGAGCAATGAAAATTTCTTGTTTATGAATGCAATAACAAGTGTGGAATCCAAGTTACAACACAAGCCAAGCAATATACAATAAACAACATAATGATATACTCAATAACATTCCATGTATTGATTTCAGCAGAGTTCTGTTACAAAATACAAATGATGAACACTCAAAGTTCAAAACTTCTCACAAAACCCTATTGTCTAAATGACAAGCTGGTGTATTTATACTGTACATCAGCATCCTGAATGCCATGGGGCTTGGTCTAAACGACAAACCATGTCGTTTGGATACAAGACCAAATGATATCCCATATCGTTTGAGTCATACCAAACGACAACAATATCCAATCATCCACAAATATTGTTTGGATTCATACATCTCGTTTGTGTCTGAAGGGCCAAGTTAAGGTCAAGAGAATGTCGTTTGACTTTGATCAACATACACAAAATCAAACAAAATACTATCTTAAACGTTTAAACAAAGACTGAAAGATATACATTAAGACTAATGACAAGATATAGACAAAAAGTGCATCAACAAACTTGCTGGTCAACGTCAAACCCACAACCTGGACAAATGGCGTGTTGTACATGTTTGTTATGTACGTCGCATCGATCAACAACTTGTGCGGGAATGCACGCCACATATAACTCGAGTGGGGATGAACAAAGTATCGCTACTACATATGTTTTAGGTTCCCGCCAGGTCTCATAAATGAAGTCATTTTATACAACATGGTTTCCAGTGTCTACATCGGAGTCTTTCCGTCTCTCTATGAGGCTGTAATCTTTTGAGCTGCATTTTGTATGTCTGTCAAAACATGGATGCTGCCGGGGTACTACTTCCTTTGGGTTTGAAAAATGTTGCGTGGCTGCATGTTTTGAGCTGCTAGCTACTCCATCAGCTTGTATTCTGTAGGAGAAAATCTTCGCATAAATGCGTGGCCCAACAGATTCTCAGTAGGTTCATGGTTATGTTCCGGGTTTCCCACTACTATCACCCAGATGTCATGTGTCTCGGTTCGCACCGCCGTTAGTGAAAACACGCAACCGATTTTTTTGCTACCAACTTTCCTAACCGTTGTTTCCGTACGGTGCTCACCACCACAGTCGCATTCAAGCCATACCCTCCTGGTCCTACTGCCAATGTTCTTCGATCGACGAGTCACAATAATCTAACCATTCTCATTTGCCCATTTTATACCCATTTCTTTAGTTCTTTTAGAGACATGAAAAGTTAAAACACCGATACGGTTAAGTTACATTTTATATGTATTAATCTTATTTACTTATTTTTTTATTATATATAATAGTTTTAATATATAACATTTAACTAAATGAATGTGATACCTACTTAGTTTCATATAGATTGCCTGGGTTAGAGGTTTAATCATCATCATATGGTGGTGTGTGCGGAGGCTCACCACCGTATCCTTCGCCGTCCAGATGGCCTTGTTGCACGCACAAAGAATGTGATGCTTGGTTACTTTCGTAACGATTACTCGAGTTAGGCGGTTGCTCATCATAATAGGGTGGTGTGAATGGAGGCTCACCATTATATCCTCCGTATCCATTTGGATTGTCTTGTTGCACGAAAGAAGATTCACACACGTATCCGTAATCCGGATACGCTTGTTGCGCCGAATAATATGGTTCATCAACAGGAGGAGGCTCACCACCATATCCTCCATATCCATCCGGAATGTCTTCTTGCACTTATGAAGATTCACAACCGTATCCATAATCCGAATACTCTTATTGCACCAACTAATATGGTTCATCAACAAGGGGAGGCGGAGCCTCGTTCATGTCTGGCAATGGTTTGTTTAGATAACCAAGAACGCTAGACACAACTTCCTCCTCCTCATTAGAATCTGGAACGCTCGAATCTTCCTAAACCAATGGTGTGATATATATTTAATAATCTCAAAACAACAATGAAGGAAGTTAAGTTAGCAAACGATACCAGATCGGTTTCAGGCACCCCTATGAAGCGTTGGAATATTGCCCAAAGAAATAGTTGTCGTCCCAAATCGATGTCATTTTAGCTTCCCACTCGTCCGACAATTGATAAACCAGGGAAGAATGCAAATAAAAGACTGAACTTTTGATGTCGGGTCATGAAGAAGCTCTGCATGTGACTATTTGTAAGATTCAAATTCACAAGTATACACCTCGTATAGCCCCGTACTCGACGTATACCTTTAATCACGTGACCAGACAGTATCGCATCAAAGTCAAATCAGTCAAATGTACGCCTCGTGTAGCTCTGTATATGGCGTACATAAGCATCGTATAGGCTCCTCGTATAAGCCATTACGTATTGTATTGTATATGTGACTGATTTGACACTGTACGAGGTTTGACCATTAGGTCGAAAACAAAAACCCTATACGCATCATACAGGTCTGTACGAGGCGTATATAAAGGTAGGGTCTAGTGTGCAAATAAATAGATGGGTGTGCAAATATGTACACGTATATTAAAACTAGAGTTAATTACTGTTTTCGTCCCTGTGGTTTGTCAAAAATCACCATTTCAGTCCATTAGTTTAAAAATTGCGATTTCAATCCCTGTGGTTTCACTTTTGTAACCATTTCAGTCCGCCTCCGTTAACCCCATCCATTTATTCTGTTAAGTACAAGTGAATTGACCATAATGCCCTTATTAATAAAAAACAAAAAGATATCTAAATGAGTTAATTACTATTTTCGTCCCTGTGGTTTGTCAAAAATCACTATTTCAGTCCATGTGGTTTCACTTTCGTAACCATTTCAGTCCAGTCTCCTAACACCGTCTATTTTACCGTTAAGTTTTTAATGAAATACCTAAATTACCCTTGTGTTAATTAAATATGGACTTATATGATTTTATTGGTGTATGACATATGGACTTAAATTGGATTGTAGGGTTCGACCCACCATGGCTCCAGTAGAAGTAGAAGTCCAGGTAAGCATTATTTTTCAAAGTTATTATGTTAATTGATGCTGCTAGGAAGATATTAATTGGGGTGGGGTAATGGGTCGCCGGACATTAAGAGGGTGGGTTGTGATGCGGAGACTGGACTGAAATAGTTACGAAAGTGAAACCACATGGACTGAAATCACAATTTTTAAACTAATGGACTGAAATAGTGATTTTTGACAAACCACATGGACATTTAAAACTATTAGTCATTAGCAATTATATATAGGGAAAAGTTAAATATTTTTATTTACCAGAACACTGAAAACTCAAAAATAAAAGGTGACATTTTTATAATTATCAATAACTATCAAAGTTACTCTACAAATATACCTAAAAAACCTAACCCCCTCCCCCCAACCCCCAAAAACCTAACCCCCCCACCCCCCAAAAACCTAACACCCCCACCCCCCAAAAACCTAACACCCCCCCCCCCAAAGCTAAAATACTAAAAACTAAACCCACAAAAAACCTAAAAAAAATCTAAAAAAATAAAAAAAACACACAAATTATTTTATTTTATTTTTTAACATTTTTTACTAAAAAATCGCTACTTTTCGTAGCAGCAAAAAAAAAACAACTTTTTTTTTGCTAACAAAATGCAGCGATTTTTTAATAAAAAATTTTAAAATTTTTTTTGTGTTTTTTAGGTATTTTTGGTTGAGTTGATGGTAATTACAAAAATGTCCCCTTTTCTTTTCAGGTTTCCTTCAGCTTGTATGTTTCGTATGTTAAGATTATTTGTATTTGATTTTTTTCTTTAAATTACTTGACACTAGAACATGACGAACCTGATTAACAACGATATTTGGGAGATCTTGGTTTCTACCGTGCAAAGAAAGGTAAGTGAAAACTTAAATCCCTCCGTATATATCTCTCTTTTCTCTATACAATTTAGTTTTGTCCTATTTTAAATTGTAACGTGATTGTTAAATATTTTTGAAAGTTTATCTCTTTACAAAAATATTTTGGAAAGTTTATCTCTTTACAAGTTAAACAAAACTTATTTAGAAAATAACTTTTCGAATACCTTTAGGCTATAGGGTGTGGGGATCATGGTTGGGACATGATTTGCCACCTAGGAACATGAATGGAAGGCTATACCACCCCCTTGATTGATCCATCATGGTTTGCATGGATTAAACCATGGCAACCATGGCCCTCCTTTCCATTTTTCAACAAATCATTTCCTTTTTGTTTAGACAAAGATAATAAATAAGGGGCTAATGGTTTGGGTCATGACGATACCCTTAGGGTAGTGGTTTTGGATGGTGGATTAAAGATGAGTTACATGGCACTAACATGGAAGGTCATGGTGGTCCTCATGACCACACCCTATAGCCTTACAGATGTTAACTAACAATTTAAAAAAAGCAATAACAGAAACCAAATTTTGAAAAATATTTAAAAAAATAATTATAATTTTGAATGAGTAGTAGGGGTTATGATAATTTATAGAGTAAATTACAAGTTTTGTCCTTTATGTTTACATCAAATTTCAGGCGTTGTCCTTTTTGCCAAAATCTTGCAGACGGTGTCCTTTACCTTTTCAATATCTTGCATGTTTTGTCTTTTAGGCCAAACCTGGTTAGAAATCTCAGTTAAAAAAGGTCATGTGCACTGCACATAAGGGTAAAATGGTCATTCCCTCTCAACTCATTTAATTCCCCATTTATATCCACAACAACCACTCACTAACCTAGGATCATCTCTTCAATTCGTCTCTTTAACCATCATTCATAAGCACCCCAAATCACCACCACGACGTATATCAAAAATCCCAATTCTAATTAATCAACAGAAGTATGTTCAGAGTTACAAAATGCAGACACTTAGTTGACTACTGACCGAGGGTTTCTTTTAAAATGGATATACATACTTGACCAAAACAGTTAAACACATCAACAAAGTAAGGAACCAAAAAATGCAAACAATAGTTGACTACTGACCGAGGGTTTCTTTTAAATGTCTGCTGCCACTGTTATGATCGTGAACCGGAGTTCCGGCGGTCCGCCACTGCCATCATTGTGCGCCGCATCTGCTGTTGTTCCGGCGGTCCGCCGCTGCCATCTCAGAAGTTAACCGGGTCAAAGAAGAGGTAGAAGTTAACCCGATCTTGGAGGATATTAGGTGTTCGTCGACTCGGGTTGGTTCTGAAGAGGGAATTGCTTTATCAGAAGCACTCGCCACATGTACCGGTTTGAAGAAACTCGATCTTCGTGATAATATATTTGGTGTAGAAGCCGGGATTGCTTTGAGTAAAACCGTTTCTTTACTCACTAATCTGACTGAGCAACGGCAATGGTGGGCTGGCCTGACTTCACGTGGTGGAGTTTCTAGGGATTTATCAGATGATAAATGGCGAAATTGAAAGGGGTGAGAGGAAAATGACAATTTTACCCTCATGTGCAGTGCACATGACCTTTTTTAACTGAGATTTCTAACCAGGTTTGGCCTAAAGGACAAAACATGCAAGATTTTGAAAGGTAAAGGACACCACCTGCAAGATTTTGGCAAAAAGGACAGCGCCTGAAAATTGATGTAAACATAAAGGACAAAACTTGTAATTTACTCTAATTTATAAATACATTTAGAATATCCCCTTTCTCCGATTCATCTGCATAATTACTTCTTCCTCCTCCTCCTCCCTGTTTACAGTCCAACAATGGCTTTTATTTTCCGCCCATCCACCTTCAACATGCTCAAACCTTTGCTCCAACAGCGGTCTTTCAATACCTTTGAGCCAATGGTGGCCGCATCTACAATGGCGAAAGGTGCAGACTTTAAACAATCAATCCGCAATCAAACCCGCGTCTCAACCACACTTGCAACCCACCTTCTTTCCAAAGAACCCAACTCCAACGTTGTTTTCTCTCCACTTTCCATCCATGTTGTCCTGAGCTTATTAGCCGCCGGTTCCAAAGGCCAAACGCTCGACCAGCTCCTGGCTTTTCTCAAAACAAATACCACCCATGACCTCAACTCTCTTTATTCGCGGCTTGTGTCATCCATCTTAGCCGACGCTAGCCCGAATGGCGGACCTCGATTGCATTTTGCTAACGGGTTTTGGGTTGATAAAACCTTTACTCTTAATCCTTCTTTTAAACAGTTGGCGGACACTGTTTATAATAAAGCCGCTTGCAAACAAGTCGATTTCGCGAAGGTTAGTTCCTTATTTTTTTTTTTAGAATTGAACAATGGAAGAGCATTACAAAAATAGTTTATTATGTGATTCAATATTTTTCTGTTTTTGTGATAAATTAACCTAATCCAAGTTCTATGAAGGTTTATTATAAGTTTTAGCATGGTTGTAAAACAAGGTCTCCAAGGCCGAATACTCCCCGAGTAGTCGCTACAAGTTAGGCTGCCGAGGCGACTTTCTTCAACTCCGACTAATTACTCTAAATCGATCAAATGCGGTCAACATTGGCCAAAATCGGATCTAGTAGGTCAACTCGGGCCTTGTTTGACTTAAAATAAAATAAAAGAGTAAATTACGTTTTTAGCCCCTATGGTTATATCACTTTTACTATATTAGCCCAAAATAAGAATTTTTAACACATCTGCCCTCATGGTCTCTATAACTAGCCATTTTGGCCCCTAAGTCTAGAGATCATGGGGGCCAAAATGGTTAGTTATAGAGACCATGTGGGCTTAAATGGTTAGACTTAGGGGCCAAAATGGTTAGTTATAGAGACCATGGGGGCAGATATGTTAAAAATTCTTATTTTGGGCTAATATAGTAAAAGTGATATAACCACAGGGGCCAAAAACGTAATTTACTCTAAAATAAAACATAATTTCTATGGCTATCATATTCTTTAAATAAATATCAATTTCACATATTTTGTTATAAATATTAGTAAAGTTATGTTATTTGACATTGATGTAGACTAGGAAATGGGATACGAAATCAGACCTGTTGATTCACTCAGAATACCAGGAACAATTCTTTTCCAAAATTCGTTGATTCTCGTAGAATACCGAGAATTGGGGGTTTCACACTCACAAGTGAATTGGGAGAGAAAAATGACTTTTCATAAACTTCAAAACTGATTATCTTCCTCCCATTACATTCATATAAATAACAACGTAAATTCAAAACGGGCCTCAAAACACACTTGGGCCAAAAGCTAGAACCAAATAAAAGTCCACGAAAAGCACTAAAAAACATAAAAATATAAATAACTCATAGAAATAAGCGTTTTTGGGCCTGAACGTTGACCCAAACCACCTACGGTGTTTGTAGAAAGATGGACTTCGTTCTCACGATCCTTTCGCCTGGTCGCACGCCCAAAACGGACACATGTAGCCCAAGTTAGAGCCATTTTAGTGAAGCCCCTTTTGTCACGCGATCTTGGGCCTCCAAATACAATATGGCCCGCTCCTCCACGCTTGGGCCCGCATCAGACATATATTTAATTTCCGAAAACTAATTTCTTTATAATTTGGCATCTCCGAGTACTCCCCGTGTACTCTCCGCCTAGGCCAAGTACTTTCAACTCCCCGGTCGACCGACTAGGGAGCGCCTAACGACTTTTACAACCATGAGTTTTAGATCATGTTTTCTAGGTTTATCTTCAATCATCATTTCTAGGTTTAACTTCAATCACCTGATATTAATCTTAGTTATTTTGTTAACAAAGTTCATGCTTATAACCGTTTGGAGTTTACATAACAAATCTTTATTAAAGTTATATAACTTTCTTTTTGATTGATTAATGAAGGCTGATGAGGTAGCCAAAGAAGTGGATTTATGGGCTGCAAAGCAAACAAATGGCCTTATAAAGGGTGTCCTTCCTGCTAATGTGGTTAGCAGTCGTACGGGGCTTCTCTTTGCAAATGCGGTCTACTTCAAGGGAGCATGGAGTAAGAAGTTTGATGAGTCAATGACGGAAAAATTCGACTTCCACCACCTTAATGGTAACAAAGTTCGAGTTCCCTTTATGACCAGCAAGGAAAAACAATTCGTGTGTGAATTTAGTGATTTCAAAGTACTGGGTCTTCGCTACTTACAAGGTAAGGGCGACCACAAGTTCACAATGTACTTTTACCTTCCAGATGCAAAAGACGGCCTTCCATCTTTAATACAGAAAATCGGTATCACACCTGACTTTTTAGACAATCACATTCCATATACGGCGGTACCAGTTGGGAAGTTTTTGATACCAAAATTTAAGATTGCATTCGAGTTTGAAGCATCTAACATGTTGAAGGAATTAGGGATTGTATTGCCTTTCAGATACGGAGATGATTTGACCGAAATTGGTAACTCTTCTACCGGTGAAAGCCCTTTTGTTTCGGGAATTCACCATAAATCTTTTGTGGAGGTTAATGAAGAAGGTACAGAAGTTGCGGCGGTCACTAGAGCAGGTTTCAGGACCTGTGATAGGCCGTCCTATAAAAAGGTGGATTTTGTAGCGGATCATCCGTTCTTGTATGTGATTAGAGAAGATGTGACGGGGGTAGTGTTGTTTATGGGACAAGTAGTGTAGGTCCCTTTGTCGGAGGATGACGAACCTCAAACCTTGTTATACTAACCCACTAGCGAGTGCGGAATCCAAGCTAGCGAGCAAACCGGGATTAAGCAAGTATAAACACAACACACACGGGTTCACCGATTAACACAACTTGTATTAATGCAAATGAAGGTTTCGGTTACAAGCACAATGTTTACAAATCTAACATGTAAACTCTCAAAGTGTGTGTGTGAGTTCCGGACAGAATGCTCTCAAGAAGACTCTCTCTTTCGGTTTGTGAATCTGTCTAAGTGTCTGTCTCATGAACTCAACACAATGCATGGGTATTTATACCCAGCCCATGATGTCCAGTCCGAAGGATCCGATAGATGGTCCGAAGGATCATCTATCGATGACATGACAATCGAAGGATCAGCATTGACCTCGAAAGATCACCTTTCGAGGTCTAATCATTCGAAACATATCTTTCGATGAGATCGAAGGATCCACATCATCCTTCGATCTCTTATCCTTCGAGACAGAACATCTTTCAACATTTACCAACTGTTGTCCAAGTCAAACCGGAGGATGGTTGACTTGGTCAACTTACAACACTAATCAGGACATCGTTTACATCGTGACCGAATACAGACAAAGTACAGACACAAGTGCATCAACAAACTCCCCCTTGGCTGTAGCTTTGTCGTTATCTTCTATAGTTGTAGACTCGTCTCGATGTCCTTTCAAGTCTTCAAAGTCGGAGGATCTTCAAAGTCTTCACGTCTTGAAAGCAGAGAGTGTATCAACAAACTACCCGTATCATGTAGGAAGTGTGTTGACAAACTCCCCCTTAACATAAGCTCCCCCTTGAGTTATGCTCGTGAAAAGACTTTATCTTTATGAAGTGAGATCCTTGTGGTGTTGATGATGGCCAGCGGCAACTCGATCATCTTCATCTTTTGAGCGCCTTCTCGTCGTGTCTTCATTCCAAGGCTTGTCATCGACCATGTTCTCCTAGCCTTTAGAATCTGCACATGCAAGAAATCTAAACGCGTAATGAGAACAACTGCTTGGAATATAGTATAAACAAATGACACACAAATGACCATGTCACAATCAAACACCGTCCGACAGTTTGAAAGTTTAATAAATTTGTCAAGTTTTAGTCTTTAACTTTCGAACATGCAAATTTTGACCGTTTATGAACATTTAGTCAGTTCGGATTTCGTTCAGGTTTCAGGTAACGAAGACTTGAGCTCCAACATCGTACGATCGAAAATAAAGCAGAAATAAAATCTTTTTGGCTTTTATAAAGTTTATATTAAAACACACCTAAAATCTTTTTGGTATTTTTGAAATTAAAAGACAACAATTTAAAATCTTTTGAGTGTTATCAAACGACATCACCGCTAATGTCGTGCTGATATGCACCAAACGACGAAACTGTTTAAAAGAAAACAATAAAAGTTAAGCAGTAAATAAATAAGTATATACAAACATTCTTTTTGCGAGTTTCGAGGGTAAGAGAATCATATCAGTGTACGGTCATGCCAAAACACTCTTGTTGTTCAGTTAGTTAACATTAAGATAAGCATCCTATAACAATTATCGGTATTGTTGTCCACTTAAGCTCAACTTATCAGATGTAATCATGGCGAGGGGATACGTTAAGGTATGATTTATACTTACCGACCGGTGTTCATCCACATCACGACACATTCCCGTATCAAGGTATGCACGAGAGTTCATCTTACCGGTGAGTATACCGATTATCATCTGTTTGACCGTATAAAATGTGAGATACTCACTTATTTTGATTTGAAAACAAGTCCTATGTGATATAATCACTTATTGAAGAGGAACTTGATTTTCGTATGCATGAGGGCACAGGTGCAAGTCCGTGAACAGGTCAGTACTTCCGTACAGCAGAGAGACGAACTTGACACCCGGATAAATGTGATATTTTATCACTTATTTGATGTGGACATGTGATTGTTTATCACTTATTGAGGTCGAATGCAGTATGTAATATGTACACGTATGTATAGTATCATGGAAGATCTAGACTTGCGTCCCCGTTATTTTTCGGTAAAAGATACAACCATGATACCCAGATGATAAGCAGCATAAAGACCGAATATCTCAGAACCTCGGCAATCTATCAAACGAAATTTCGGTACTAAGACCATATGCCAATGAGTGGTTCCCACCTGATCTTCAGTCGATTAAGATTTATATCACCCTGCACACTTTAAAATGATTGTGAGCCTACCGATACATCTTATATAGAGCTGCTTATCGTTTTTCATTTAAGGTTTTAAAGAGGTTTGGATAGACCGCTGATGTACTATCATTTTCTCTTTTGCTCGCCAGGAAACTCATTTTTGTTTTTCTATTGTTTTTGTGTTTTTGAAATTTTTCGATGCTTTTGGATTTTCAGATTTTTGGATTTACTCCCCCTAAAATCAATAAACTAAGACAAATTTAAAAACACAAAGGTATTTACAAAAATGATTTTCCGATGTTGGTTTACTCTTGCTTGACCTTAATGCCGTTTACCAATAATAAAAAGTCAAATCTAGATTTGTCAAAAGCTTTGGTAAATAAGTCGGCACGTTGGTCATCGGTGTGGACCTTAACAACATCGATTAGCCTTTTCTCAAAGCAATCACGTATGAAGTGATATTTGATTTCCATGTGTTTGGTCTTTGAGTGCTGCACAGGATTTCTAGTGATATCTAAAGCAGCAGAATTATCAACGTAAATAGGAGTAGTTAGGAATTCAAAACCGTAGTCCCGCATTTGTTGTTGGATCCAAAGAACTTGGGAGCAACAACTTGAGGCAGCAATGTATTCAGCTTCGCATGTTGATGTAGCGACACACGTCTGCTTCTTGCACTGCCATGTGACTAGGCGATTTCCTAAAAACTGACATCCAGCCGTTGTGGATTTACCGTCGATTTTGCATCCGCCAAAATCAGAATCACTGAAAGCTACCAATTCAAAGTTATTATCCCTAGGGTACCACAGACCGGTGTCAGGGTACGCCTTCAAATAACGAAAAATCCTTTTAACAGCAGCAAGATGTGAGGCCTTCGGGTTAACTTGATATCTGGCAAGCAGGCATGTTGGGTACATGATGTCTGGCCTTGATGCTGTGAGGTACATAAGAGATCCGATCATAGCGCGATAGTTTGAGGGACTAACAGCTTCTCCCTTCAAATCTGGAGTAATTCCGTGATTAGTTGGCAATGGGGTACCAATGGGCGTTGCATCAGACATCTGGAACCGGCTCAAGATGTCGCCAACATATTTAGTCTGATGGATGAATATCCCAGACTCTGTTTGTTGTACTTGTAGGCCCAAGAAGAAAGTCATTTCCCCCATAGCACTCATCTCGAATTTATCCTGCATTATCCGCTCGAATTCCCTACACAAGACATCATTAGTAGAACCAAAAATAATATCATCAACGTATACCTGTACCAGAAGAAGATCTCCATCTTGTTCTTTGATGAAAAGAGTACAGTCGATAAGACCTCTACGAAAACCGTTCTCCAGCAGATAGTGAGATAAAGTTGCATACCAAGCTCGCGGTGCTTGATGAAGACCATAAAGAGCTTTGTTGAGCAACCAAACCCGATCGGGATGGATAGGATCTTCAAAACCTGGAGGCTGTTCGACGTATACCTCTTCTTCAACCACACCATGTAAGAATGCACTTTTCACGTCCATCTGATAAACCTTGAATCCTTTGAAGGACGCATAGGCTAGAAAGATTCGAATTGCTTCGAGACGTGCCACTGGTGCATACACTTCGTTGTAGTCGATCCCTTCAATCTGACGAAAACCTTGAACGACTAAACGTGCTTTGTTTCGGATAACAACTCCGCGGTCATCCTTTTTGCATTTGAAAACCCAACGGGTACCAATCTTCTTGTATCCAGCAGGTTTCTCTACGAGTTTCCAGACACCCAGCTTCTGGAATTGTTGCAGTTCTTCCTGCATTGCTTCAACCCAAGCGTTATCTTTTAAGGCTTCTTTCCACGTTCTTGGTTCTTCCTGTGAGACATAACACGCGAAAGACCAATCGTTTTGTTGCCCGGATTCTCGAATAGCTGCATACAAGCCTGCATTGTTGTTGTTTCGCAACATGTTTCTTGTTTGAACGCCACTTTGTACATCTCCAATGATGTTTTGTTGAGGATGGGTATTATGAATCCTTGTTTCTGGATTATCTGGAACTGGAACATTTATACCCAGGTTGTTGAGGTTAAGATCAACAACCAATTCAAGGCCCGGAATTGACGAAGAGGATGATGCAGTAGCCTCAGCTGTTCTATGGGCATCCACTGGAGGAGTACCCTCTGAAGTACCATGAACTGCTGTTGTAGGAACTTCCTGATCTGCATCTAGAAATTCATCATCCTCTGAAGATTCGTTCAATTCGTTTGCATCATGAAAATCCTCATTGTTGAGAGTATTATTGTTCACCGAAGAAGATGGTTCTTGATTAACAAGAATTGGACGAACCACCGGTGAAACTGTTGCATTGTCACTCTCGAAAAACATCCTAGCCGCAGCATTTTCTTCAACGGCTTCAACATTGATCGAATTGAAGAAGTCATCGTACTCAAACATCCAAGGTTGACCCGGATTTTTGACTGGCAAGGTGTGCCTTTGTACTCTGACCTCAGACCATTCCTCGACCCTTTTAGTCTCTAGATTCCAGACTCGTAAGTTAGGGGTGGCATACCCAAGAAAGTATCCATCAATTGCTTTTGCCCCAAACTTTCCATTAGGATCGATGATTGTGCATGGAGCTCCAAACGGTTCTAGATAAGACAAATCTGGTTTCCGTTTTTGAAGAAGCTCAAAGCAGGTCTTGTTGTGCCTTTTGACTGTAAGAACTCTGTTCAATGTATAGCATGCAGAGGCCACAGCTTCAGTCCAGAATGGAATGGGTAACTGTGACTCTACCAACATTGTCCTAGCAGTCTCGATCAATGTGCGGTTCTTACGTTCAGCGACACCATTCTGTTGAGGAGTATAAGCTGCACTAAACTCATGAAGAATACCCTTTGAAGTGCAAAACTCCGTCATGGAATGATTTTTAAATTCAGTACCATTGTCGCTACGTATCCGCCTAACCTTCAACTTATACAAATTCTCAATCTGAATGATCAAGTTTTTGATAATACCAAAGGTTTCACTCTTGTGTGCCATGAACGCTACCCAAGAAAATCTTGAATAATCATCAGTTATCACGAGACAGTATTGATCACCCCGAATACTCTTGTGCTTGACAGGACCGAACAAATCCATATGCAAGCGTTCAAGAGGAACTGCCACCGTGTTGATCTTCTTTGTAGGGTGCTTCTTCTTTGTTTGCTTTCCTTTCTGACACGAAACACAGACGTCTTGAAGATGGAAATTTTTGAGGGGAACACCATTCACCAATTCATTTGAAACCAAATGATTCATTTTGCGTAAGTGAATGTGACCCATTCGTCTGTGCCAAGAGATCGTGTCTTTTTCTGTGGCTTTGGAAACGAAACAAGTTGCTTGTGCAGACGTTGTAATAGCTTGGCTCATGTCAAGGACGTACAAATCATTTATCCTTGGAGCCGACAAGAGAATCCATTCTTTTGGAATTTTGAAGCCGGGTTTCAGCACATAACATCCATTAGCATCAAAGTGTACTGAAAATTGCTTGTCACAGATTTGAGAAACACTAAGAAGATTGTGATCAAGTTGTTGCACAAAGTTGATCTTGTCAAAGCTGACAATCCCGTTGGATATCATTCCTTCACCCGTTATATATCCACCTTTATCTCCAGCAAAAGCAACATAACCTCCTCTAATAGATTTAACATCGTAGAGAAGCTTCATGTCGCCTGTCATGTGCCTGGATGCCCCACTATCAACAATCCAATGACTACTGACAGTTCCTCCTGGAACACCCTGCACATGAACTCAAATGAATTAGTTGGAGATGGGGACCCAAGCCATTATGGTCTTGGGTCTTCCATTTTCATCAATGACAATAACTTCTTGTCTTTGATGGTTGGTGAATTGTGATGGTCCCCCTGATTCAGTAACCGATTTAGGTTTCCATGTCTGTTTTGTTTTACCAGTGTCTTTCTTTAAAATTTTAACTTCTTGATTGTTTGAAGTTTTGGAATTTTCTGGTTTTACAGCAACAGATTGTTTTTGAACCACATCAGTTTTAATTGCTTTTTCAATCTTCTTGACCTGTTGGCGTTTCTGTTTCTTTTCCCTTTCTTTTACAAGTCGGGGATCTTGTTTTGTGGAAACAGATGGCTTACGGTCAGTCTTGCCACGGGGATCATCAACCTTTTCTTTTTGTTTATGAAGATATGGACAATTACGAATAATATGTCCAATGGTTCCACATTCAAAACATGATCTTCGTTCTACAAACCCCGAAGTATCATGTGATCGCTTAGCCGATGATGTTGAACTTTGTGAACCCGAGGTACTAGGCTTTGAACTGCTTGGTTCATTTCTTTTCTCGACAATAGTTTTCTTGACAAAATCTAAGTTAGATTGATTTTCAAACTTTTCAATTTTGTCTGTTCCCGTCGATTTCACAAAGTTAACATTTTTCTTCTTCTTTTGGTTCGGCTTCTTTTGGACTTGAGCCGGTGATTTTTCTTTGGGCTTGGTATGATTTTGCTGTTTTGGCACTGTTGGTAATTTCTTGTTGCCAAATTGTTTTCGAATTTCAGCCTTTGGAATAGGAGGACACTGTGTAACTGTAACACGTGGTCCTGTCTTTCCCAAAAACTTACTTGTCGAATTTTCAAAGACTTTGCAGATTAAGGATTGATTAACATTCTTAATGGGAAAATCTTTGTCTGAGTAAATTTTATCATCACCAACTAGAGTGTACAGCAAATTCACACTCTCCGGCTCTTCTGCAGATGAGGACTCAGTTGCAACAGTCTTAGCGGGTTGTACAGGGGGATCACATAGAATGTGATTCTCAAGAGGTATGTCCTCATTTTTGGCTACCGCATCAGACTTTGCTGGGACAGTATCATCAGATTCATCATCAGAAGAATCAGCATCCTCAATCACAACTGGAGGATCTTGATTCTGTTCAGCACTTACAAATGTATCTGCTGACACATCTGAATCTGAGGATACTTCCTTTTGGTATCCGAGCCCTGCAGCAAACTCCTTAACATCTAGAGGCACAGATGGCTCAAAGAACACCCTGTCCTCTTCATCAGGCATGGCATCATAATTATGTCTCACTGGTGGTGGACACTTCTTGTAGCCTATGCATGTGACATCTCTCTTTTCCTTCTGAACATCAATGATGTGATCTAACACATAGCTAGAGCTCAAATAACTGTCTAGCTTGAGTTGGATCGCATCACTTTCGGTTTTCACACAAGCCATCTCTTTTTGCATAATCTCAAGGCGAGATATATACAAATTAATATCAGTTTGTTTTCTTGAAACCATTTTAGTCAGTTCAGTCTTATCTTTCTTTAATGTTTCAATTACTGACTTAAATTCTTTTTCATGGTTTTCATAAAACATGTTGGCTTCTGTGCATTTGGAAAGGTCCACAGTCAATTTCTGATTGTGGAGGAAAGTCACATCATACTTTTCTTGCAAAGCATCATGCTTACTTTGCAAGTCACTCAAATTCTCATTCACAGTAGTATGTTTGTCTTGCAAGTCAAACAAACTAGCTTGTAAAGCATCATGTTTGCCTTGCAACTCAGACATACTTTTCTCCATTTCAGCACATCTAGCATGCAACCTAGTACATTCATCACAATTAACAGCAGTGAGTTCACCGACACATACCTGACTTGATGAACCGTCGACATTAGCCATAAAGGCTGAATGGAGAGAAGACGAAGTATAAGCAGCTTGATCCACCAGAATAGATCTTCTTTGAGTTTCTGCTGCAGCTTCCTCCAAAAATTCATCAAAGTCAGCATCATCCGAAACATTAGATGTCTCACCCACATGATCATCACCAGAATTGGATGATTCTTCATCGACACTCCTACTGTACCCAGACGAATCTTCATCTTCAGACGATTCACCACCACTGGCAGAAGATTCTCCACCACTGGTGTGAACTAGCTTCTTTACAATCTGAGCAAAACATGCTGTTCCATCAGGAGCATCACCACCCAACTGGATTGACCAGTCACAACCTTCATCCACCTGAACTGCAAGTGCCCGATTGGTTTGGTTGTTGACGGGTACCAATGTACGATCATTGTTTCTGTTCTGCTGGTTGCCTTGGTTTCTGAAGGGGTTTTGATTTCCGTGCTGGGCTGGCTTTGTGCACTCCCTTTTAAAGTGACCCCGTTCACCACAGTTGAAGCACTTAACAGCTTGTTTATCGAACCCATACTTGGTGTCTCTCTTGCTTTCCAAGCTGGTTCTTCCAGTACTTTCCATCCAATCCTTTGCTCTTCTCACAGCACTCGCAAAGGCCCACTTGATATCCATCAAGTCCATCTCCTCTTTATCAATCTGCCTGTAATCTTCTTGTGTCAGATTAATGTTGCCAATCTGACCTTCTATCAATCCACAATACGCACTCACTACAGTGTTAAGCAGCTCCATGTGTTCCTTAGCTACTTCTACACTGATTTTAGAGAAGCTTGACGTGTCGAGCTGAACGGTACTAGACTTTGATTGTTGACCTGCAGATGATGTTCCTCCATAACATGCACGTTGTGTTTGAGCAGGAGGAGGAGGAGGTGGTGGTTGTATTGGATTTCCATACATATCCGTGGTAGGAGGTGGCTTTACAGGAACTTGCACCGGATTGCCATACATATCCGTGCTAGTGACAAACGCTGTTTGCAAAGGAGCATGTGGACCTGTTCTTGCAGACGAAGTATTGGAAGTTCCACAATACATTTCAGGATTTTGTGGCAATGGAACTCTCTTCGCCTTTAACGTTTCCTCCTGATCCTTGTTTTCCAGAAGCTGCACGAAGTCGTTGATATTTGTAGTTTTCAACACTCCGTTATACTTCAGGATTTCCAAGAAACTACTCCATTGGGGAGGCAAAGCATCAGCAAACATTTTCACCACTTCTGCTTGAGTTGTCGTCACACCAAAATTATTCAGCTCAGTAAGCAAATGATAAAACCGACTTGTCATGTCTCCCAAAGACTCCTTATCTAAGCATGTGAAACAGTCGAATTCTTTCTTGAGCAGATCATGACGCAGTTGACGAGTTGCTTCATTTCCTACTCCCCTGGTTTTCAATCCATCCCACAGCTTTTTCGTAGTCTTGAAGCTGACAAATTGATGATAGATGTCTTTGCTTAACGCCTGAGTGAGAATGGCGTAGGCTTTCTTCTCCAGATCATATATTTTCTTCTGATCCTCTGGAAGATCGGCAAAACTAGCAGTTGTTGAAGCAGCGACTTCAATAGCTTGATCAAAATCTGTGGTGAAACGTATCCACAGCTCTGTATTTTGACCCAGAACATATGTACGGAATCTGTCAGCCCAACCCGGATACTCATTTAAATGCATCAGCTTCGGAGGTCGATTCAAACTTCCTGTTTCACTTTCGCTCAGTAAGATACTTTGGATACTAGGAGTTTGATTCGAGACTAACGCCCACTGATTTCCCTGAGAAGATGTCGAAACCGGAGACTCGGCCCATGAAGGCGATAGACTTGTAGACGTGTATTTTCCACTGTCTGGAGCCGGTGTGCCCCACCATGAGGGAGTGACACCTGAACTTGTATATTTACCACTGTCGGGGGCCGGATTCCACCAATTCGGATTCATGATTAATAAGCAAAATAAATGCTAAGTAAGAATTCCGAAAGATCACACAGTCGAAGGATCCTGGTCGAAAGATCTGAAATCACAGAAACTTGTTAGCAATAAACTGACCACAATCGAAAGATCAACTATTGTTCGAAGGATCAATAGTACTCTAAAGATTACTGTTGAATCTCGAACAATAACTTCGAAAGATTCAAGAACTCGAAGGATTCCCTTTTGAAAGATCCTTATCTTTCGAGTTAAATCCCTATCTTTCGGACACTGTCTTTCGAATAGATTCCTTTATCGAAGGATATGTTTCAGACTTCGAAGGATGGGTCGAAGGATGATAGTCTTTCGAGCCTTCCTTGATCGAAAGATGGTCGAAAGATGATCTTTCGATGTCGAAAGATATCTTTCGAGAGAGTCTGACACACTGACGCTGATGTGACAGGTTGGTGAAAAAGGTGATGGGTAGGTAAGGTCAACTTTCGGCAAAGAGTATGGCAGGCTGACAACTTTCCCACCAACTAAGATTTTGAAAGATAATTTGCTCAAAAAGGAAACCTTATCCTAAAACCAGTCACCGGAGCTTTAACCGGAATTTTCGCCGGAAAACACAAAGACACTTAAAAACAAGTTTTAAGTTACCCAACCCACTTATGAACACTCCCGGTAAGTTTAAAACACGTTTTCCAGTTTAATAGTGTAGAGAAACCAACAACAACGGGTGTTAAACCAAGTGTTCAAACACACACCAAGAACTTGAATAACCCGGTTTTAAACAAGGTAAAGAGCCAAGCTCTGATACCACTTGTAGGTCCCTTTGTCGGAGGATGACGAACCTCAAACCTTGTTATACTAACCCACTAGCGAGTGCGGAATCCAAGCTAGCGAGCAAACCGGGATTAAGCAAGTATAAACACAACACACACGGGTTCACCGATTAACACAACTTGTATTAATGCAAATGAAGGTTTCGGTTACAAGCACAATGTTTACAAATCTAACATGTAAACTCTCAAAGTGTGTGTGTGAGTTCCGGACAGAATGCTCTCAAGAAGACTCTCTCTTTCGGTTTGTGAATCTGTCTAAGTGTCTGTCTCATGAACTCAACACAATGCATGGGTATTTATACCCAGCCCATGATGTCCAGTCCGAAGGATCCGATAGATGGTCCGAAGGATCATCTATCGATGACATGACAATCGAAGGATCAGCATTGACCTCGAAAGATCACCTTTCGAGGTCTAATCATTCGAAGCATATCTTTCGATGAGATCGAAGGATCCACATCATCCTTCGATCTCTTATCCTTCGAGACAGAACATCTTTCAACATTTACCAACTGTTGTCCAAGTCAAACCGGAGGATGGTTGACTTGGTCAACTTACAACACTAATCAGGACATCGTTTACATCGTGACCGAATACAGACAAAGTACAGACACAAGTGCATCAACAAGTAGTTGACCCTTGTGTTGGTTGAAACTTGAAACGGTAGTTGAAATCTTGGGTTTTTTGTCCTCATAAGAACACAGTATTGGAGGTTTTGACTTTTGGTCCATGCTTTTAAATCTACTCAAGCATTTTATCCTATTTTTTGTACTACAAATAAGATGGTAAACAATAATCAATTATAATTAAATATTTATAAAAAAAATTTATATTTGCTTAAAGCTTTGGGGGCTAGCCAATATACATGGTAGATTTAAGCCTACTAGGACTGCGGATCAGGTATCGGGCCAGAATGGACCCATAAAAAAGTTTAATTTGGTTCGGGTCAAAACGGATACTAATCATAATAGGCTCAGGTCAAAACATGTCTACGTAGAAAAAAAATCAGTGTTAACTTTCTATGATATTAGCCACAGTAATTACTTATATAAATGGGCAAACAAGAGTTTACATGACCACCCAATCATGCATGACCCGGCCCATTTCAACTCATACTAAAAAGAAAAGACCATCCTGCCACCTATATGATCATCAAATCATTAACAACTTAGAACTCATGAAGACCAACAAGATCCAAAATGCCAAAACTCATATTAATATCTTTTAAAGTTGCAACATCAAAATAAGGCTCAATACAAGTCAATAAAATCCAACTATCTGCAATGCTATCGTAATAAACACATCCAGTACAGCATAATTCATAAATGTTGACTGTTGTCTTAAGAGGACCCGAGCATATGATTTATTTTAAACAACAGATATAATATTCTAGCTCATCTGCTGACATAATATCCTTTCATATGATCATTTATGTATATACATATACACACAATATTGAAATGGACAATAAAGGATAAAGTGCCAAAAGATCATCTTCCACCATTTTTTTATGTCTTAAAATTATTTAAGGCAAGTATTTGTTTATACAGTGAGAACAGAGTTTGGATCAGCAACAATGACTGTTATCGGCAAGCCACAAAAGCTGTCACTTGAAGAAACAATATTTTCTTTGATACTCAATCAAAGGTGAAACTGTGCTAGCAATTTGCAGATACCAACCTAAAAAAAACCAAGTTAATCTGAAGGTTAACTTGTGTGATTAGTCTCGTTCAAAATAGTTAATCTTCTTTCTTCTTTGCCTAAAGACTGCTCGATCCTGCAAAACAACCCTCTGACGTGAGAATAAGAACGTGTTTTGAGGATAATAATTGTGTGTATTAAGTGAGAGAGTAAGAAAGCGATCCTTGAACCTGGAGATGAAGTCCTCTATTTATAACCGAAAAGAGTAACGAAGGAGATGGGCTGATAGGCCTTTGGCTCGATGTCGACATCAAGGGATATCCCATTTGTCTCCCTAGGCACAACCGTTAGTGTTTGCAGGAGAATGGGAAGATGGCGCACGATGATTCGATCTATGTAACCTGGTAGTTGTCCTTGTTGTGGGGTCTGTCATCAGCTGTTAGTGGAGATCATGGAGCAATGAATGGCCCACGGTTGTGACACTTCGGATTTTCCCGGGGAACCTTTGTGATGTAACTTACGTGTAAATATGTTATTAAATAAAAATCTGAACTATTGTGTTACATGCTATGTGTATTCATGTATATGCGTATATAGATATAAATGTGTATGTATTATATATATATATACATAGATATAAGAGAGTGTGTGTGTGTGTGAGATGAACCGGAACCCGAAACCACAATCAACCCGAGACCACAAACCCGACTCGAGCCCACGGTTGCTAGTGAACAGTAACAATGGGCCGTTTGGGCCTTGTGACCGAGAAACCCAACCCGTAATCACCCTAACCCACTCGCAACCTTATATAAACCAACCCTCCCCTCCCTTAACCATTTTTACAACACTCTCATACTCTCCTCTCATCTCCTCTCACTAAACCCTAGCAAACCAAGATCACCTCCTCTCATCTCCTTCTTCTCGGAACCAAATCGGAGACATCAAGTTCTCGGATCAAACTCAACATCGCACTAGGAAGACCACCCTTCACACCCTTCATCAACCGGTTAGTTTTGTGGCTTTGTTGATTTTGATTAACTCTTGAATGCTTGGTAGTGCTTGATTGTTTATGTTTGTTACTATGAAATGCTTGAGATTGCTTGAAGGTGATTTTGTGTCTTAATGAAAATTATCCGGTTTTGTGTTTAATGGTTTTGTTATTCGGTTAATGCTAGGTGCTTGTTAGAATGATTTTGACCATGTGATGTGCATGATTTGCTTGATCTCATGAGTTTTGATTTGTGATGAACCATGCTAGATAGGAACCGAGAATAATAATGCTGATTATGTCAAAAACTAATTGTGTTAAAAATGTGTTCGTTGATCTCATAGTTTTGTGCTTAAATGATGAATGTGGTTTGAATATTGTTTGAACACCGTTTGAATAAATGAAGAACATGTATGAAGATGTTATGAACATTCAAATATTATGGTTTTTGATCTGTTTTGTGCACATTATAGACAAACAGACATGTTAGTGGATATAGTACACAATTTACATGAAAATGCAATTCTATTGGTTAGTACAGTTTGCAGGTTCTAGAAGGTCTTCATGTGCACGTAATCACGGTTGCGAGTCGGAACCTTTGGTTGCGACTCGAGACCACAGCAGGATTTGTCGAGACCTCCCGGTTGCGAGTCGTAATCGACGTGTATCGAGTCCGGTTGCGAGTCGGAACTGCTGGTTGCGAGTCGTAATCTCTGGTTGCGACTCGTAATCAAAACGTGACGAACCGAGACCTCGGTTGCGAGTCACAACCTTGGTTGCGAGTCACCTTTGTCTCGACTGGGCTGTTATTGGGCCAAAGAACTTGTTGGATTATCTGTTAACTGGACTGCTTGTGTAACTGTTACTGTTTAGGCCCAATACCCCACTGTTTGTATATTGCATGTTATACGTGATTGCTTTGTGTATTGCCATAAGTGTTCGATATGTGTTTACTTGTACCCGACTTGACCCATACTTGGTAACCATGCTAGGACGTGGTGACCAACATACTTAACCAAGTAACGTATCATACCGAGCAACCCAAGGTGAGTTCACAACTTAAAAGCATGCGTCCCGGTGGTTTGGGACACGAGACTAAAACAACCCTATCCCCTTGTGAAGGGGATACCGTCTACATTCCTTCCCTAGTTATTGGGAACAAACTTACTTTATCTTCCCTTGTATTGGGAAACCTTTTTAGTTAATTACTGTTTATACGGAATGCAACCAACGGCACTAAACGCAACTCTATCACTCAAGTCCCTACTACATAATACCGATTAGTCGCCGGTGCCAGGCGAACGGGTTATTAGTTGATAGCGCTATTTAGGTCTTACCAGCCTCACACCGTGCCATGGTATGGGATCGGTCGTGAACTAATGTACTCAGGCATCCGTCAATGATGATAGAACATTGACATCGGGGCATCCTACGGAAACGCAAACGGTTACCTAGAGTTCGGTATTGGAAAAACAGTTTAGTCGCTAACTTTTGGGGTAGCTCCCCATAGCATGTATAAACGGATAAATTAACTGGTGAAACAAGTTTTTGGAAATTAAAACTGGACAACTAGTGAACTCACTCAGCATTATTGTTGACCCCTTACTGCATGCTTTGCAGGTGGCCAGTGACTGGAGCAGCTGCTTGGGAAGTGTAGTGGTCGTCTGCCCGTGTGTTGGGCATTTATCATGCTTACCTTATGAACGTTGTTTAAAACTATTTATTTATGCTTCCGCTACTTATTACTGTTTAAACTTGAAACCTTAAACTCTGAACTTGATATTTGCTAATCTTATGGTTAGTAAGTATTACTTTTTATTATCAATTTAGTTATTCAGTATAATTGGTGGCTGGATCCTGGTCAGTCACGCCCTCAAAGCGGGTGTCTTCCGCGGGTGGATTTTGGGGGTGTGACAACGGTGATAGGTAACACGTCACTGTCCTTTTGTACTTGTTGTCTCCTTCATGATTGTTCATCGCGAGGCACCACAGGACACAGCCTGGCGTACGCCTATTGGCGACATGCTCTGTCATGTGTATTGGTTGTACTATGTCTTACTGGCATGCATAGGCTTGTCCCGCCGGGGCTTGCGACATAGAAGCTTGTGCGAATCTCTTGAAAATGACTAAGTATTAAGTTCATTTGCTTTGGGCATGGCCTTCTACGCACGACTCAAGGTGTTTGTTGCGCATATCGGCAAATGATTTGGGACCATACCCATTCAAGTCCCCCAATCCAGTGCTTCTTCCATGTGCGGATGGCAAGTAGGTGGAGCTCTGGATTAAAACAAGTTGTTGTGTTGATGTGCTATGCACTTGCTGTTTGGTGTGGTGTGCCTATCTTTGAGGTCTCTCAGAAGAAAGAGTTTAGCCGGCACACACTTATCAAATTTGAATTTGAAAAAACGAATCTTCTGAAGATAAGGTTTGATGAGACAGGTACAACGGATGTGACCGCTGGCACTGTGTCAAGCATGTTGTCACAGTGTCAGTCGCGCTGTTTCGTCTGGTGTCAGGCGATTGGGGGTTCACGCGCATGTAATAACTGTCGTTCCGCCTTTCTCGCCTGACATGTCGCTATACGATTGGGCCTGCGCCTATGAAGCACGGGGACGACTACGAGCCTCTAGTACCCATCCCGGGGATGGTTTGGGGACGAAAATGCCGCGGGGACGGCTGGGGACGTTTCCAAAACGTATCCTAAAATCAGGGGACAACAACCAAACGTTTCGGGGACAACAACCAAACGTTTCCTTTCATATTTATGGTTTCCATGAAGAAGATGATGAAGAGCAGAAGAAGATGAGGAAGACACAACGGCAACCAAACGTTTCCTTCCATTTTTAGGGTTTCCATGGTGAAGAAGATGAAGAACAGAGAAGATGAGGAAGATAGTGGGCATCAGCTGGGTTTTTTAGGTTTAGGGTTATGCAACTTTATGTATTTTGACATTTAGCCACTCCATCCTTCAATAGTTTATATTTATTCTCTAAAACTTATAAAAATTTACGTAAAAGTGTAAAATTAGTTTGTACATTTTAACATTTAACCCTCTTTATTTTCAGTAGTTTACATTTGGTTCTTAAGTTTATAAATTATTACATGAAAAGTATAAAACTAACATTATATGTTTTCGTACCTTTGTCGTACCCGTATCTTGGATTTTTGAGTTTTTCCGCTCCCCGTACCCATATCGTCCCCGTACCTTAGTCTCGTACCCGTTCGCATGCTACATAGGCCTGCGCTACCACCTGAGGGCACGGTTACCCATCTCATTAAATGCGAACCGTTTCACCCCAAAAATAATTTGGAACCGCTCTAGCCTTCATCATACTTCGGACCATCTCAAACAATGTTCGGTTTCGTCTTTCCACTACACCGTTTTGCTGAGAAGCGTATGAGCCATTAACATTCGAGCCATTCTTTCTATATCGCAAAACCGACTAAGTTCATGTGAAGTAAATTCACCACCTCTATCGGTATGGAATGTTTTAATTGGCATTCAGGTTTGCTTTTCAATCTTGGTTTTAAATCTTTTGATGAACTCAAACGTGTCACTTTTATTCTTCAACAGAAAAGACCACATATACCGTGAGTAGTCATCAATAAGAACCAAAATATAAATGTTACCTGCCAGAGTAGGTGGAGAGATTGGACCACAGAGATCACCATGAAGTAACTCGAGTTTCGCTGAAGCTCGAAAACTCGCATTTTTTTTGGAAATGAATGTCTCGTTTGTTTGCCAACCATGCAAGACTTGCACATTTGATTTTTTCGCTTTATCACGGGAACACCTTCGGCTAGCTTGTGCATTAAATTGACTGAACCAAAACTTATGTGGCCAAGACGGGCATGCCACAACCATGACTCTTCATCAATTTTCGTCTGCAGACAAGCTGGACTCCCAAGCTTGAGTTTAATTTTATAAAGCCGATTTAATTTTTTGGTGACCTTCATTAGCAATCTTCTACTACTGTCATGCATAGTCAGAAAATCATCCTTCATTCGAACTTCACATCCTTGTTCACTTGCTTGACCCAGACTTAATACGTTACTCCGGAGACCGGAAATATAATAAATTTCGGTCAATAATTTTTGTTCGCCGCTTTTACCTTCAAACAAAATCAAGCCTTTTCCCTTGATTTTTATGCACGACCCATCTCTAAATCTCACCCTTCCGACTGTTCGCTCATTTAACTCAGCGAAATACTCCCGATTTCCCGTCATGTGATTACTCGTGCCATTATCTAAATACCAAATATTTCTTTCGCTTGCATCAAACTTGGCGGAAACAACTTTGTCTTCATTCAAATACATGGTTTCTTGTACATGACTCATCATAAAGAAAGTTCCATCTACCCGATTCGTTTGTTGTTCATCAGATTGGTTAAGATTCGCCTCTTGATCACGGAATCGGTCAGGGCACCTAGAAAAAAAGTGCCCGAACTTATCACACCGGTAGCACTTAATACCCGAAAAATATCTTTTCTTCCCGTTTTGTTTTTTATCATCACGGTTCTCTGAGGAGTCCTGTTGACCACGGTCGTGGATGTTATCACGACCTCGACTACAACCGCGACCTCTCGAAGAATCCGAACCGCGTCCTTTACCCCTGTTACTGTCACGACTATGGTTAGAAGAAGATTTGGAATTTGAAAGCATCAACTTACCCGATTCAGTTTTTTTTCTTCTTTAATCCTTTTTTCATAGGCTTTTAGTCTACCAACCACATATTCATACCCGACTGTCTTTAAGTCTAAAACTTGTTCAAGCGAGACCACAATATGTATAAACCGCCTTGGCAAACTAGTGAATAATTTCTTGACCAATTTTCACTCTTCAATTATTTCCCCAAGTGTGGCAGATTTAGAAGCAATTCCAGACAGTTTCGTAGCGAACTCGTCTATCATGCCAATATCCTTCATCTTCATACCTTCGAACTCGGTTATCAAAGTTTGAAGTCTTGCCTCTTTGACTCGTTCAACACCTAAATTTCTAGTATTTATTGCTTCCCACATCTCTTTAGCTGATTTCAGATTACCAATTTGAAGTATCAGGTCTTCTGGTATTAACTGGAACTAAATTACCTTGACGACGTTATTCTTTTTAGCATCCATTGAACCTGGTTCAATTACTTCCCACACTCCATGAATACCCATAATTACCTCCATTTGCATACTCCAAATAGCGTAATTCGTTGTTGTTGACATTGGACACTAAAACGACAACGGGGTTGGTTCTTTCGCTGGTTGTAGTGGCACGGTTATATCACCCATTTGTTTCTTCTTCCTTCCCCGATAGTAGGCCTGCGGTGAATTTGGTTCAGGATTATCAGACCTTTGTTCATAACTGGACTTACACTTATCCTACCTGATCCTTGACACGATCGGGTAAATTCTACAGGTCTTGGTCTTCAAACTAGGTGATTCTGTTGTATGGGCTTGGTCTTCACAAACAAGTTATATTATTGTATGACCCAGGTCTTCAACAAAACAAGCCCTAACCAGTAACACTGTATACACGAGCCTTCTGAATTTCTTCTCCAGCGAACAATCTACGGGTGTGACACTTGTGCTCTGTAAACGTACGACGTAAAACAATATCAATTATTAATGAAACGATGTGTTTTGGTGTTGATATTTGTGTATTTGTGTTTGACGATTTTACGATTTGATTCTAGTTCGATTTCAAGCTTTAAATCGCTTTCTGGAAAGCTATACGCAAACTGATGCGTAAACATAATCTGTTTAACGCGACAAACACTCCAGAATAGTGATATAGGCTTAGCATACCTTAAATAACCTTTACATAACTTAAAAATAAGTTTTGGATGGTTCGGTGTGTCGAAAACAAGTTTATTCGATCGTAGGGACTATTTGTGTCAAATTGCGAAACTATGCCGATTCGTATGGTAACGAACATTCCGGAACTTGATCTTAAGCTAAACATACTTTAAACATCCTTTACATAGCTTAGAAATAGGCTTTGAGGGGTTTGGTATGCGAAAATAAACTTATTTGATCAATAGGGACTAAAAGCGTCAAAAAGTGCATAAGTTTGCATTTACGCGCATATCTTACGTTCTAAACATATCCGGACATCCAAAAATTTTTTGTAATCATTAAAGTATTTTATTTTAGTGATTGGATGGCAAAAATACCATTCGTCGTGAAATTTGGATCGTTTTCGCGTCCGTTCGAGTTTTCGTCGTAATTAACTGAATAACGCAACCGTACGACCAAACGAACAAACATTTGAGATGTTTTCAAGCATATTTCATGTTCCAAATGCTTTAACTTCATTGTGGAGCCTCGAAATGGGGTTAACGGGGTTTAAACGAGTCGAAAATCAAGTTTTAAGCATGCAGGGACGTGTTCTGCCAATTTGGAAAACTTGAAACCGATCTCCCCCCCGCCACGCGCCAAGCCCAGGGTTTACCTGGCACACAACGCTATAGGGAACAAAACTCAGCAGTTCAATTTCAGCAACTGGCTTGATTTCTAGGGTTATTTATGCAATTTTCTCAATACTATGGCCTGGTTTTAGGCTCCCATAGTATTCAAAAAACTATGTCCCACAAGTGTAGCGTCAAGATTACACCTTCTAAACACTTGGAATGATCTTGATGATCCAATCTTTCTATAAATAGCTTGGGTTTTTGAGAGTTCATTTGCTCATTCTATTCAAATCAGCTCTCGTCTGATCATTGAAGCTATCCCTTTGGTTGAAGGCTTCATTTTCTAGTTTTCTTTGTTCTTGATCCTTGCTTGGACCTTTTGTAAGCTTCTTTCATGCTTGTTTATGCTTTTCAAGCATGAAAGTCAAACAATGTTTGACTTTCTGCTTTGACCATGAATTGGTCAACACAAAGTTCATTTGAACTTTGCAACGTGAGCGTAATCACGATGGTTATAGTCCCTTGTAAGTATACCTACTGATTACCACGTTGATTAGTCGAAGTGACGAGACAAAGTTTTGGTCAAAATACGTGTTTATGCGTATTTTGAGACGAAGCTATTTTTGGGTATCAAAACACTTTGTTTTGATATTAAACCTGTTTTCTAACTTAATTAAACATGTTTTAACATGTTTAACTCGTAACTTTTAGTCTAGTGCTTGTATAAGGTCGTAAGTCAAGCGGTCTTGACAACCGCTTAGACTTTCAAACCCGACCCGTTTGGTCGATCGTTAGGATCCGACCAAGCATGTTTTATGACCATAGTTGTATAGGGAATAACCTTCCGAGGTTATACCTTATGGTCACTTAGTTTAATTAGTTGTATGATAGGTAGTTTATATGTCTTAGGTAAATGACCAAAATGCCCTTTTCATGCATAATTGGATTCTAAGCATATGTAACTTAACTTTTGTCACTTAAACAGATTATGCAACATATTTAAACATGTTAGGGCATATAATACTTGTCATAAGACTAGTTAGGTGTTTCAAACGCGCTTTTGCGCGAACGACGCGTTAACGTAGCATAAGCTACCTTAATGGGTCATGACGGGTCGTAAGCACTTAGGATAGGTTCCGATTTAGAATGTAGGCTTCGTCAAACCATATCACATGAGTTCCAATACTCATTTGGTTTACAAGACCTCATTCTACCCGATCCTCCGATTTAGGTGTCGAATTATTAACTAGCGATCCGATTACTAGGTGCTATCTGATTTCCTTGGTTTACCTGAGCTTTGCTAAGTTCATTTAATCAAGGGTACTTTGCACTTCGATGTGAGTACATAGTTCCCCTATTTTACTGTTTTCAATTGTTTTGGGGTGATTCATATGTGTTAAACGATTTTGATGATTTAAAAAACGAATACCATGGTTTATATTAACAGTAACGATTTCGATAATGTGAACGAACTTGTTGGACATATTTACATAACGAATGACATTCATTAGCTTTGGCCAAGCCGACCAGTATTAGGTTATGGTACCATAGGATCTGACAAATCCCGTAATCTGACTACACCCATGGTTATGTATGGGGGTTATGTGGGTAACGACTGAACCTGTTGATTGTTAACTTACCCTTTGATGGTTTGTTAATACGAGTTGAACGATAGACGAGTTACGAAGGTTTGAATGTTATAAACAAGACGACCAAAAGTAGTTTTCACAATTAAAACGAGAACGATTTGAACGATTGAACGACTTTAAACAACGATTGAACGATTTGAACTATTTAAACAAGTAAAACGAATTGAACGAACGATTGGTTTTTGGTTAGCGTTTAGATAACGGGACGGGTATAATGTGATAAAAGCATGGTAGATACGCCGCTGGTACTTCTTATATATAAGTGTTTTTATCATATTACATACCGTGGCGTTATTTAGTTCACTTGGACGAACGATTTTGAAACGAGGACACACAACGATGTTTACTAAACGATATAAACCACACGAGTTTTATTACGAGAACGATTTACGATTTGGGTTTACATCAACAAATGTTTTGAGTTAAGATTCATGGCAACGAAGTTTTATAAACTATAACCAATCTGTTTTGACTTGTTTATTCATTTTACAATGCAAACATTTTACAAAACAAGGTTTTGTAGTATCGATTAACGAAGTTGTATTAGTTATTTCAATATGTAAACGAGCCAAGGATATGACACTCACACAAAACCTATGTGCTCGCCGACATTTCTTTGCTGACTTTATTTTTACATATGTTTCAGGTGGTGTCGAATGATGTTGATTGAGACTAGGATGTATGCTCACTTAAGACTGGACAAGGCCTTAGTGACTTAATAACGATGATAGACTATGTTTAACATATTTGTTGTGTTTCAAAGATAGTGTTTAATGTTTAATATTTTAATAAAACGAAACTTTTGAATCCATGGTTGTGAAACAATGATTCTGTCGCTCCACTCCCCGACGTTGCAGCCGCGGTTTCGTTGTTTTACGCGGTCGGGGTGTGACAGAAGAGTTGGTATCAGAGCTCATGGTTATAGGGAATTAGGTTATTAGTAATGCTTTGACCTAGACTATAACTTTTCTAGGACCTTAACGCGAGTTTCTTGCGTTTAGATTTTTAAAACAATACCGTTACCTAACTTTAGGTGACAACCACAATGAGAACACAATAACAAATCCGATTTGAAAATCAATCATCTAATCCTAGATGATTTATTATAAGGTTTTGAACCTTCAAAGTTTTGCAAAACGATTTTGAAAATAATCACCCACCCTTTGGATGATTCATTTTGGCTTAATGCCTTCTAAGTTTTCAAAATTTCGTCAAAGTTTGGGTCTAGATAATGTGAACACGTGCAATCTGGAAGGTTGGATGCATGTATCCTGAGTTTTCTGTCTAAGGCTAGAGTGTTCATGCAAATCCACATAATCAGACTAGTCACTCTTACCTAGGAACTCTTGGGATGAGTGTCCACTTATAGGCTAAAGCAGGTCTTCGCGATACATTATATTGACCCATTTACTTTGATTAGTCATAGTGTCGTTCGTTTGTTCGAGGTAACGAACGAATGATCGCCTTCCTTATGTTTTGTCGATGTTTTCAGTACCTCTTTTGTTTATCCAATTGTCGATCTCACTCGTTTCTCATATTTCCTTGTTCTTTTTTAGAATATGCCTCCTCGACGAGATGCACAACCTCAAACTAACGCCGAAATCGCAGCCCTTGTCACTCAGCAAATGGCTGCTGTGATTCCGAACCTAATTACTCAGATCAATCAAGCAAACAACAATAACAATAATGCTCAGTGCAGTTTCAAAACTTTTAATTCGGCTAAACCACTAAAGTTTTTTGGGTCTCAAGGAGCAACTGCGCTCCTACAATGGTTCGAGAGTCTCGAAAGTACATTTAGACATGTTCAATGTCCAAATGAATGAAAGGTTGAGTTTGCATCCAGTGTTTTCGAGAAGCGTGCTCTTACATGGTGGAATGGTGTGATGCATGATAGGGGTGCCGATGTGGCGATGGCACAAACTTGGGAAGAGCTTCGAGCTCTCATGATGAAAGAGTTCTGTCCCTGTAACGAGATTAGGGCTTTGGAACGAGAGTTTGATGATCTAAAACAAGATGGGGGAGAACATCGTGCTTATATGGATCATTATGAGGAGCTAAGTTTGTTGTGTCCTATTATGGTTACCCCGTTGGAGAAAGAGATTGAGAGGTATATCGATAGTCTGCCTGATACTGTGCAAGACATTGTAACTGGTAGTAATCATACCACTGTGCGTCAGGCTATCGAATTGGTTGCAACTCTGACTGAGTCCCAAGTCAGAAAAAGTAAACTGACCCGCAAGGGTGATAAGAAGCAGTCGACTGATTCCGTTCAAGAAAAGGGTAAGGGTAAGAAGAAAGGCGAGTCGTCAAGGAGGCCAAGGAAGCACAAGGCTTCCCAAAATTTTTTGTTACCAATCAGAATGCTTAGAACCCACCAGCACAACCTCCTGCCAAGAAACAGTATGCTGGTATCGCACCTCACTGCAACAGGTGCAATGGTCATCATGCGACCCAACAACCTTGTAAACAATGTACTACTTATGGTAAAATTGGGCACACGGCCAACATCTGTCGTTTGGGTCAAAATCAAGCTGTTCAGAATCCATCACAGGTTCAAGGAAATGCTGCTAGATTCCCACCTAGTTTATGTTACAACTGCGGTGAAATGGGTCATTTCCGCAACAATTGTCTGAGGCTTGAGAATCCGAATGCGAATGTCAATGTCAATCCCGCTCATGGACGAGCATACAATCTGAACGCAAACGAGGCGCGTGCTGACAACGAGGTTGTTTGTTAGTGCACTACATCTGTCGACTTCGTCTTGTATCGAGTCTTAGATTGCATTGTATAGATTAGGGCACGTTTTACAAGAAAATAAGAGAATGTATATGTGTTTTATGCTGATTTCGCCCCAAAGTGTCATTTGGATGATTTCGGGCGAAATCACATGATGGTGATTTCGATCCTATTGACCTGATACCATTTCAGGCGAAATCAGATACCTATATATAGGTCATTCTGAGCGAAATCATGTAACAATTGCCTTGTATTCCACGCCGAGGTGCTGCCGGTGTGAAGACTGATTGTAATCGCTGTTAGATCAATATACAGTAGTTAAAGTGAAGATATAGCTGCTACTAAGTCAGAATCTTGTTTTCCGCACCTGAATCTGATCAGAACCTCTCTGAACGACTCGTTTGGGTCAGCAATCACGATCCTACAATTGGTATCAGAGCCAGTTGGAGGAGTTCTGCAGTTTACAGCCGAATTTCATTGAGATTTCTAGTTTCTACACCTTCTTTCTTCACCAGAACGAGATTTAACGGTCAAAACTTGGTCAAAATTTTACGGACTATAGATAATTGGACATTAACTAATCCTTGAAAGTTTCAGACCTAAATTCTCACTAAAAATGGATAAAATTGATCCCCGAGTTGATTTCGCTCGTATGGACACTCTCTGATTTCGCTTGTGTTAGCTTGATTTCGCTCCAGATACAACCTGATTTCGCTCCAGAAGTCCATTACAGTCTGATTCCGCTCGTAATTCAAACTTTATTTCGCTTCAGGGATACCATCTGTCTGATTTCGTTCCTGAGAAGTTCTAATTTCACTCCAGGGTGTCAAGTTTGTTGATAATTTCGCTCCAAACTGCCATAACCTGTGATTTCGCTCCTAAGTGTACTTTGCCTATTTCGCTCCAAGCTGGTTTCTGGTTAATTTCGCTCCAAAGTCACTGTCTTTGAACAACGTGTTGACAAATCATGGATAACGAGTTCTACAACGCGTTTGCTACACCGTCTGCTCCTACTGTCATTGCACAAGCCATGAATTTAGAAAATGAGACGGGAACTACCCAAAAGCCCCCCGAAATTGATGAGTATTGAAGAATATTACGGGTGGAAAGACAGATTCGAGAACTGGGTGCATGCAAATCATCTTAGGTCGTGGGAATGTATTCTGAAGAAATACGTGTTGCCTTGAACAGAATTGCAGGTTATCAAAGATTTATCAGAGTTTAATGATCAAGAAAGGAATATGCATAAAGTTGAAAAGACGATGATCAGTCTGCTTCAGCAAGCTATTAAAGAAGACATCTTCATTCTGCTACAACATAACAAGACTTCAAAGTCAATCTGGGATGCTCTTCGTGTAAAATTTAAGGGTAGTGAGAACATGATCAAGAGCAAGAAAGCGTTACTCAAGAAAGAGTTTGATCTGTTTAGTAGTTTACCGGGAGAGGATACGAAGAAACTGATTGAACGATACTGTCACCTTGTGCTATCCATGTCAATGCTAAGTATTACAAAAGATCGTGAGGAGTGGGTAGACAAGCTAGCAGATGCGTTACCGCAGAAAGAGTGGGGAACGTATTTGATGATTCTGAAGAATACCGGTGTGTATGATGGATTAACGATTTCTTAGTTTATCGAAAAGATTGAAAGTCAGGATTTGGAACAGCAGAAGATCACTAGGATGAACAGTTCAAGTGGTCAACATGACGTAAAGATGTACTACAAGGGTAGTGTTCCAGTTCCAGAAGCTGAGAGAAGTCCAAAAATCCAGACTGTATTTAGTGCTGGGGATTTAACAGAAAAGGTTGATCAGGGTTCTAACAAAAGCAGCAGTAGATTTTCATCATTTCCTAGTGTCAATCCGAAAGAGTCAACTACAAGTTTCCATTCTCAGGGCACAAAGACAGGAAACGGTTATGTGATCCAGTGTAACATCGCTTTGAATCTTCCAGAGGGTAAGAGTTTTTCTGAAGAAACTGCAAAAGATCACATGGCTCTACTTGGTTCAGTGCTATTATCTTATGAAGGGCTAGTTGCTGGTCGTATCGGAAATCCTATGCTCACAAAGGAGGATTACGATCAGATAGACGCAGGAGAGATGGAATTAATGGATATTAAATGGTGTCTAGCTAGTGTTCTTAGGCGTGCTGAAAAGTTCAAGACTATTACCGGGAGAAATGACTTTCTTGATGCACATGTTTCTACTTTAGGTTTTGATAAATCTAAAGTTACTTGTTTTCGATGCAGGGAGAAAGGCCATTTCAAACGGGAATGCAAGAACAGGGAAGCTAGTGGAGCTCAGAATCCGTTCGGAAAAGACGATTATTACCGGAAACCCATTTATCAGCAGGTTGGTCAATCACAAGACTCACAGATGGCTCATGGTAGAAAGATTGAGGATTCAAAGAGAGCATGTTTGGTAGACTTTAACTGGAACAACTACATATCACCTGATAGCAAAGCATGTTTAGTCGATCAAGATGATGAACGATTACCTGAAGGCTTCAGCTGGGATATGTTTGTTGACAATAAGGGAGAATTCAAAGCTTTCATCGCTAAGATTGTTAAAGAACCAGATATGTTTGCAACATGGATGAAGTCTATTGGTGAGACTGTGAAGAATGTAGAAAAAGAGTCTGTTGCATCTGATGAAAGTTCAGAAAGTGCTGATGAAAACTCACAGAGTTCAGATGAAAGTGTTCAAAATGATTTTAGTTCAGAAAAGGAAGTTGTTTTTGATCAAACACTATCAGATTCTGTTTTATCATATGCTAGTTCTGAGAAATCTGTACAGTTTGATCAGTCACAAACTGATGATAGCAGTAGTGATAATGAGGAGGAAAAACATATTAATATTGCAAAATCTCATTTATCTCCTGAAAGTTTTCATTTCTATTTTGCAGATCGCTTGGAGAAACTGAAAGAGAAACGAGCTGCTAAAGAACAACAACAAATGAAAACTGAAGATGTTGTTGAGAATGAGATTGTTGAAAGAGTTGCTGAGGAGATAGTTGAGACTGAGCAAGTGAAGGTAGAAAAAAAGGGGAAAGAAGAAGAAAAGGTGGTTGAAATGATGAAAACAATCGAAGTTGAAAAAATTGTTGAAGTAGTCAAGCCTTGCACAAAGTGTTTGGAAGCATGCAAGGAATGTGCAGTAAAAGACGATATAAATACTGAGTATGAGAAGAAAAAGGAGCAGTTATTGTTTAATCTCAACTATGTGAAAGAATCCTATGATGTCTTGAACAAAACAGTAACTAGTCTCCAAAAGACAAATACAGAAAGAGAACAGGCACTAACGATGATGAATGCAGTCATGATGTCGAAGCAGAAAGCTACAAATTTTTACATCGAAGAGAGTGCTAAATGGAAGCAAGAGTTGGAGACAGAGAAGATAGAAAATGAGAGAATTAGACGTTTATTGCAAAGTTATTCTAGTTCTGATTATCTCATTGATCGTATTTACCCAACTGTTGCAGGTATGGAAGCTTTTCAAGATGACAAGCCAAAGAAGAAAGATACCGGTAAGAAACCGACTGTTAGTTATAACAAGTGTTCGCCTCCAATCTGGGAAGGGTATTCTCCTAGAAAACCAAACGAGGAGCAACTTGAAAAAGCAGTCAATATAAAGCTAAAAACTGACACAACTGATGAACTACCAGAAAATATTGATGTCACGTTCACCTCGTCTGACACTAATCATGAGTCTGAGTTAATCAAAAAGGTGGTCGATCAGGTGTTGGATACTGATGAGGAGTCCGAGTCAAAGTCTGAGTCTGGAGGGTCAAATTCGTCAATCAATGATCTAAAGTCGTCGGTTAAATGGTCTTATAGTAAAGAATTTTTATTATCAAAAGCAAACTTGAATGATGAAACATTTGAAGTAGCATATAATTTAAATGATCCAGAGAAGTTATACTCTGACAAAGAGTTTCCAATAAGAAGTGTTCGTTTTGAAATGATCAAAAAGGTTTTTAAAATGACAGAAATTAATATTTCTGAAATAAAAGATTTAAATCTTACTGGTAAATCTAAAAAATACACTTCAAGAGTTCAATAACGATTAAACAAGAAAAGGGTTACAATTCTGGTCCTGGTTTTCAAAAGAAACCAAACCAAAATCGTAGCTACAAAAAGAAAGGTTTAGGCTTCATTCCACCAGAAAATCATAAAAATATGAAAAACTCTAAAACAAAAACAGAATTTGTTTCAGGTGGGAGTGCAAAGGATGAACAAAAGAAACCGTTCTGGAGACAATCATATAAGGAGTTTCTTGCTGAAAAGAAGAGGAATGGAACTGGAGTGTTTCATTCAAAGGAAACTCGAACTTGTTACAAGTGCAATGAAGCTGGTCACATTGCATGGAATTGTCCGAAAAATGCCAAGACAAAACAGGGAGTTTCTAATAAATTGAAAGAAAAAGTTGTTGATGTTGAACCACCAACAGAAAAATTTAAAATTTTTGAAAATTCAACTTTTGAGGTTGGTGAGTGTTCAAAGAAAAATGCTTACAAAAAGAAAGCAAAAGACAACCAAAGGTGGGTGGTTAAAAAGGCTAATAAGAAAGTCGGCGATGAATCTGGTTCCACAAAGCCAGAAGAGCCACAAGTTGAGGTGAAAGTTTCAGTGAATGATGATGATTTTCTATTACTGAAATTTGAAGAGGTTAAACAGAAAGTTGGTAAAGTTGAAATCTCGAGTCAGTTTTACACCGAGAAAACTAAGTTTGATGTCGAGAAAACATTCAATGGGAATGTAAAGAAATTTTTTGGAAAAATGCTTAATGGGAAAGCAAAGGGGGTTAAAGATTTTTGTGCAACTAAAAAGGCAACTTACAACCCTACCGCGCAAGAATTGAAAACCATCAAGTCTGAGAAGACTTGGATGGAAGTTTGTTTTCCTTGAAGTCTTAGGACTACGCCGGAGATCCCAAGTTCATATCGTGGATCAGGAATCGGCATCATTCTAAATTTTTGATAGGTTGTTTAAAAAAAATTGAATGAGTTTAAATTTTACAGGTTGAATTGACTACGCCGGAGCTTCCAGGTTGGTAAGTGCGAAGCAGGAATCGACATATTTGTGATTAATCTTACAATTGGTAAAATGGTTTATGTAGACGTGACATTCCTACAAGTGGTATTGTTTCAGATATACGTACAATTGGTACAGAGGTTGCTTAATTGCAAAACGGTAAATCAGGGACATTAAGTTGTACTTGATTTACTACACATGATTAAACAAGATGATGAACCATATCCCCAAATCTATTCTTGTCAATCCTAGAATTGGTAAAAACAAAATCATTTTCCGGAAAAATCATTTTGATTAAAACAAACTTAAGTGTTTTGAAATCTAAATGAGAAAATGGTTTGTTGAAAGGGGGAGTTCAGATTGTTTATGTCGAGTGGATGGAGATTTGATGCGATTCGATGTCAGTTGTCAAGTTTCTGTGTAGTTTGTTTTAAAATTGGGTCAAGAGTTTAGATAATTTTCAAATTTCCTTTGAAATGTGTTTGCATTTTAGGGGGAGTAGGATATTTTTAGAAAATACAAAAACATTAGAAAATTTGAAAAATCCAAAAACATGATAAAATCCAAAAACATGATAAAATCCAAAAATGAGTTTTGTTGTGAAAAGAGGAAATGATAGTACATCAGTGGACTGTCACAACATGCTAAAGATATGTAAAGTCAAAAATGTGATAAACAATCTTACTGCGGATGTGTCAGTAGGTTTTTGCACATTTAATAAATTGTGATGAGATATAAACATAAAAATCAAACTGGCTTATTCAGTGGGTAACAACTTCTTGGATATATAGGTAACCCCTGAAATCTTGTTTGAAAGGTCCCTTATTCTGAGATACTAGGTCTTTATGCTCAGTGATATCTGGGGTATTATCCCGGGACTTCTGCTGAATGGAAGTTCTGACCTAGTCCCCGGATAATACTTTCCGCAAATGCTTTGAAATACAAGCGCAACCCTCAGCAATCTGGTTAAACAATAAAATTGATAGTTATTGCTGTTGTAATAAAAAGATCCTCTAAAGGGGACACACCGAAAGTCGAAGCCGTCATCTCTCTGCGTATACGGAAGTATCGACCTGAGCTCTCACGGCCCTCGCATCTAACCCCTGAACAGATATCATCTGTGGTATATTCACCTGTAAGACTGAATATTGGGATCTGGATACGAGAGTATATTCAAGTAGTGGGACACACGGATAAGTTAGTTTCTAAGATATTAATATCGTATCTCAAAACAATTAAACTTTGTGTGAAAATTTAAGTTGACAAATATATTGACAATCTAGGTAAATTGTTTAGAGCTTAAAATGAAATGCAGCTTAACAGTGTTGTTGATATGTCTCAAAACTGATATGATCCTCTTACGCAAACTCACAAAAATATTGTTTGTAAATATTTCGTTATTGCATTTACTTTCTTTCAGAAAATCCAAAAAGATTTTAGTGTTTTTTAGCATAAATTTTGAAAAATTCAAAAAGATTTTCGACAACTGATATTGAAAAGCTTATTTTCAAAATTCTGAGTGCTAAACATGATGAGCAACATTTGAGGGGGAGTGTGTACTTTGAAGATTAAAAATTTTCAAAATTTAAACCTTTCAAGTGGTTCATTAAAATCTGTGTCTGATCTGAGGGAGAGTTAGTGTTAAGTGCATGTCTCTATATTTGAAAAGTGTTATATTTACTTTGAGGAAGAGATTATGCAGGTTAATATGAGCTGAGCTATCAATCCTGAGCAGAACAAGAGCCAAGTTTTGATTATGGAACAATATTCTGAAGAGCCAGATTTCGATTCTGAAGACAAAGCTTGAGCCAGGATATCGATTATGGATGTGTGAAAGACAGACAACGATCCTGAAGCTGATGATGCTGAAGAACTAAAGGAATGCCAGCATATCGTAAGGGGGAGTTTGAAGATATATGAGATAAGAAGAGAGAGAGAGAAGCCCAGAGACTGATCAAGACTGAAGTTTGTGAAGACACGACACAGTCAGACTCGACACGTGCGACTCGTCAACATCTGATGGGGAGTCTGTTAGTGCACTACATCTGTCAACTTCGTCTTGTATCGAGTCTTAGATTGCATTGTATAGATTAGGGCACGTTTTACAAGAAAATAGGAGAGTGTATATGTGTTTTATGCTGATTTCGCTCCTATTGACCTGATACCATTTCAGGCGAAATCAGATACCTATATATAGGTCATTCTGAGCGAAATCATGTAACAATTGCCTTGTATTCCACGCCGAGGTGCTGCCGGTGTGAAGATTGATTGTAATCACTGTTAGATCAATATAATCAGTAGTTAAAGTGAAGATATAGTTGTTACTAAGTCAGATTCTTGTTTTCCGCACCTGAATCTGATCAGAACCTCTCTGAACGACTCGTTTGGGTCAGCAATCATGATCCTACATTGTTAATGGTACGTTCCTTGTTAACCATCAACCTGCATCTGTTCTTTTCAATTCTGGTGCCGATAGAAGTTTTGTTTCGTTATCATTTGAGCCTTTGCTTGCGATACCTAGAACTAATCTGAGGAAACCCTTATCTGTTGAAGTTGCTACTGGAAACCTCTTATACTCGATTTTGTTATTCACGATTGTCAGTTGAACCTCGATAACCATCTTTTTCCTATTGACCTCACACCAATGCAACTTGGGAGTTTCGATATTATCGTTGGGATGAACTGGTTAAATAAGTTTCATGCTTAGGTGGTTTGTTTCGATAAGATTGTTCGTATTCCTCTTTCTTCTGGTGAAGTTCTAGAGGTTCGTGGTGAAAAACCATCAGGTGGTTTGAAACTCATGTCGTGTACGAAAGCCCAAAGTTATTTACGAAAAGGATATGTGTCCTTTCTGGCACACATCACCGAGGAGAAAGGCAAGAGAATGTGTATTATAGATATTCCGATTGTCCGAGATTATCCAGAGGTGTTTCCTGATAAAGTGCCTGGTTTGCCTCGAGTTCGTCAAGTCGAGTTTCATATTGATCTTATACCTAATGCTAACCCGATTGCGAAAGCACCTTATATTCTTGCACCGTTTGAGATGCAAGAGTTATCAAAACAGCTTCAAGAGTTATCCTACAAAGGATTCATCCGACCAAGTTATTCACCTTGGGGTGCTCCAGTCCTGTTTGTGAAAAAGAAAGATGGGTCTTTCAGAATGTGTATCGATTATCGTGAGCTTAATAAGCTTACCATCAAGAATCGAAATATCCCCTACCACGAATTGTTGATCTCTTTGATCAACTGCAAGGTGCTACATGTTTTTCCAAGATCGATTTGCATTCTGGGTATCATCAACTTCGTGTGCTTGAAGAAGATATTCCCAAAACTGCTTTCCGCACGAGATATGGTCACTACGAGTTCACTGTCATACCTTTCGGTTTGAACGAATGCCCCAGCTATTTTTATGGAATTAATGAATAGGGTTTGTAAGCCTTATTTAGACAAAATCATCATTGTGTTTATCGACGACATTCTTATTTACTCGAAGTCTTGAGCCGATCACGAACAACACGTTCGTCTGACGATGGAACTCCTGAAGAAGGAACAACTTTTTGCCAAGTTCTCCAAGTGTGAATTCTGGCTTAAAGAAGTTCAGTTTCTGGGTCATATCGTTAACAAGCAGGGTATTCATGTGGATCCTTCCAAAATAGCTGCTATTAAAGATTGGAACACACCTACGACACCCACAGAAGTTCGATCTTTTCTTGGTCTTGCTGGTTACTATCGTCGGTTTATTTCGAACTTCTCGAAGATTGTGGTTCCTCTCACTGCTTTGACTTAGAAGAATAAGCCTTTTGAGTGGGGACCCAAACAAGAGGAAGCGTTCCAAATGCTAAAACGAAAACTATGTGATGCTCTTATTTTATCTTTGCCCGATGGAAACGATGATTTCGTTGTCTATTGTGACGCGTCGAATTTAGGTCTTGGTTGTGTTCTTATGCAACGAGGCAAAGTTATAGTTTATGCGTTGAGACAATTGAAAGTTCACGAGAAAAACTACACCACTCATGATCATGAGTTGGGAGCTGTGGTTTTTGCACTCAAAATCTTGATACACTATCTCTATGGCACGAAGTGTGTGGTTTTCACAGACCACAAAAGTCTCCAACACATTCTCAATCAAAAGGAGCTGAAAATGAGACAACGACGCTGGGTTGATCTCTTGAACGATTACGATTGCGAAATTCGCTACCATCCTGGTAAGGCGAATGTCGTAGCCGATGCGCTAAGTCGAAAGGAACGAGTCAAGCTTAATTTTGTTCGCACTCTAACTGATATCCAATCGCGTGTTTCTCAAGCTCAACATACTTATGTTTCACAAGACATGATGGGTAAGAATTACCACGTCAACCAGAGCTTAAACTCGAAACGAAGGACGATGGGTTACTCTATTTCAAGGATCGTTTGTGGATTCCGAAACAAGACGATCTTCGTACTTTAGTGATGGACGAATCTCACAAGTCTCGATATTCTATCCATCCTGGTGCTGAAAAAATGTACAAGGATCTTCGTATCCAGTACTGGTGGCCTGGTATGAAAAAGGATGTTGCCTTGTATGTATTGAAATGCCTAACTTGTATCAAAGTCAAGGCTGAACATCAACGACCATCTGGTTTTCTTGTACAACCAGAGATACCAGTATGGAAGTGGGAGAACATTGAAATGGATCTTTTCACTAAGTTACCGCGTACATCTAGAGGTCACGATGCTATTTGGGTAGTCATTGATCGATTAACAAAGTCACCTCATTTTATACCGATTCGCGATGATCTATCTGCTGATAGACTTTCAAAGACTTATGTTGATGAGATTGTATCTCGACATGGTGTTCCTTTGGATATCATATCTGATCGTGATGCTCGATTTTCATCTCATTTTTGGAAGACCGTGCAATCTGCTATGGGAACCCAACTAAATCTAAGCACTGCTTATCATCCCCAAACAGATGGACAATCTAAGAGGACGATACACATTGGAGGATATGCTTAGAGCATGCGTGAAAGATTTTGGTAGTAATTGGGATTCTTATCTACCGTTGCTTGAATTCTCTTACAATAACAGTTATCATGCTAGCATTAATATGGCACCGTTCGAAGCTTTATACGGTCAAAAATGTCGTTCACCTGTCTGTTGGAATGAGATCGGTGAAGCTCAGCTTACTGGACCTGAGCTCATTCTGGAAATAACAGACAAAATCAAGAAAATTCGTGATAATCTTCTGACAGCTAGAAGCTGTCAAAAGAGTTATGCGGATATGCGACGCAAGCCCTTGGAATTTCAAGTTGGAGACCATGTCCTACTCAAGGTGTCACCTTGGAAGGGAGTGGTGAGATTTGGAAAGAAAGGAAAACTTGCACCACGATATGTTGGACCATTTAAGATTGTTGAAAGAATCGGAAAGGTTGCCTATCGACTTGAGCTACCTCCTGGACTTGGGAATATTCACCTGACATTCCACGTGTCCAATTTGCGAAAGTGTTTAGCCGATACTGATCTTCATATTCCACTCGATGAAATTCAAGTTGATGAAACGATGCACTTTATCGAGAAACCTGTGGAGATAATGGACCGTGCAGTCAAACAGTTGAAGAATAAGCGAATACGATTAGTCAAGGTTCGTTGGGAGTCCAAACGTGGCCGAAAGTTTACTTGGGAGCGTGAGGACAATCTGAAAGCGAAATATCCACATTTGTTTTCACAAGTTTCCTCTAGTTAAAATTTCGGGACGAAATTTCCTAAAGTAGGGGAAACTGTGACTTGTGCTCTGTAAACGATGTACGACGTAAAACAATATCAATTATCAATGAAATGATGTGTTTTGGTGTTAATATTTGTGTAGTTGTGTTTGACGATTTTACAATTTGATTCTAGTTCGATTTCAAGCTTTAAATCACTTCCTGGAAAGTTATACGCAAACTGATGCGTAAACGTAATCAGTTTAACGCGAAAACCACTCTGGAATAGTGATATAGGCTTAACATACCTTAAATAACCTTTACATAACTTAGAAATAAGTTTTGGATGGTTTTGTGTGTTGAAAACAAGTTTATTCGATCGTAGGGACTATCTGTGTCAAATTGCGAAACTATGCCGATTCGTATGGTAACGAACATTCCAGAACTTGATCATAAGCTAAACATACCTGAAATATCCTTTACATATCTTAGAAATAGGCTTTGAGGGGTTTGGTATGCGAAAATAAACTTATTTGATCAATAGGGACTAAAAGCATCAAAAAGTGCATAAGTTCGCATTTACGCGCATATCTTACGTTCTAGACATATCCGGACATCCAAAATTTTTTTGTAATCATTAAAATATTATATCTTAGTGATTGGAATGCAAAAATACCATTCATCGTGAAATTTGGATCGTTTTCGCGTCCGTTCGAGTTTTCGTCGTAATTAACCGAATAACGCAACCGTACGACCAAACGAACAGACATCGGAGATGTTTTCAAGCATATTTCATGTTCCCTATGCTTTAACTTCATTGTGGAGCCTTGAAATGGGGTTAACGGGGCTTAAACCAGTCGAAAATCAAGTTTTAAGCATGCAGGGACCTGTTCTGCCAATTTGGAAAACTTGAAACCATGCTCCCCCGAGCCACGCGCCAAGCCCAGGGTTACCTGGCGTGCCACGCTACATGGACCAAAATTCAGCAGTCCAGTTTTAGCAACTGGCTTGATTTCTAGGGTTATTTATGTAATTTTCTCAATACTATGGCATGGTTTTAGGCTCCCATAGTATTCAAAACTATGTCCCACAAGTGTAGGGTCAAGATTACACCTTCTAAACACTTGGAATGATCTTGATGATCCAATCTTTCTATAAATAGCTTGGGTTTTTGAGAGTTTATTTGCTCATTCCATTCAAATCAGCTCTCATCTGATCATTGAATCTATCCCTTTGGTTGAAGGCTTCATTTTTTAGTTTTCTTTGTTCTTGATCCTTGCTTGGACCTTTTGTAAGCTTCTTTCATGCTTGTTTATGCTTTTCAAGCATAAAAGTCAAACAGTGTTTGACTTTCTGCATTGACGATGAATTGGTCAACACAAAGTTCGTTTGAACTTTGCAACGTGAGCGTAATCACGATGGTTATAGTCCCTTGTAACTATACCTACTGATTACCACGTTGATTAGTCGAAGTGACGAGTCAAAGTTTCAGTCAAAATACGTGTTTATGCGTATTTTGAGACGAAGCTATTTTTGGGTATCAAAACACTTTCTTTTGATATCAAACCTGTTTTCTGACTTAGTTAAACATGTTTTAACATGTTTAACTCGTCACTTTTATTCTAGTGCTTGTATAGGGTCGTAAGTCAAGCGGTCTTGACAACCGCTTAGACTTTCAAACCCGACCCGTTTGGTTGATCGTTAGGATCCGACCAAGCATTTTTTTATGACCATAGTTGTAAAGGGAATAACCTTCAAGGTTATACCTTTTGGTCACTTAGTTTAATTAGTTGTATGATAGGTAGTTTATATGCCTTAGGTAAATGACCAAAATGCCCTTTTCATGCATAATTGGATTCTAAGCATATGTAACTTAACGTTTGTCACTTAAACAGATTATGCAACATATTTAAACATGTTAGGGCATATAATACTTGTCATAGGACTAGTTAGGCATCTCGAACGCGCTTTTGCGCGAACGACGCGTTAACGTAGCATAAGCTACCTTAATGGGTCATGACGGGTCGTAAGCACTTAGGATAGGTTCCGATTTAGAATGTAGGCTTTGTCAAACCATATCACATGAGTTCCAATACTCATTTGGTTTACAAGACCTCATTCTACCTGATCCTCCGATTTAGGTGTCGAATTATTAACTAGCGATCCGATTACTAGGTGCTATCTGATTTCCTTGGTTTACCTGAGCTTTGCTAAGTTCATTTAATCAAGGGTACTTTGCACTTCGATGTGAGTACATAGTTCCCCTATTTTACTGTTTTCAATTGTTTTGGGGTGATTCATATGTGTTAAACGATTTTGATGATTTAAAAAACGAATACTATGGTTTATATTAAACAGTAACGATTTCGATAATGTGAACGAACTTGTTGGACGTATTTACATAACGAATGAAATTCATTAGCTTTGGCCAAGCCGACCAGTATTAGGTTATGGTACCATAGGATCTGACAAATCCCGTTATCGAACTTCACCTATGTATGGGGGTTATGTGGGTAACGACTGAACCTGTTGGTTGTTAACTTACCCTTTGGTGGTTTGTTAATACGAGTTGAACGATGGACGAGTTACGAAGGTTTAAATGTTATAAACAAGACGACCAAAAGTAGTTTTCACAATTAAAACGAGAACGATTTGAACGATTGAATGAGAACGATTTGAACGATTGAACGATTTTGAAATGATTGAACGATTTGAACGATTTAAACGAGTTAAACGAGTTAAACAAATTGAATGAATGATTGGTTTTTGGTTAGCGTTTAGATAACGGGATGGGTATAATGTGATAAAACCTTGGTAGATACGCCGCTGGTACTTTTTATATATAAGTGTTTTTATCATATTACATATCGTGGCATTATTTCATTCACTTAGACGAACGATTTTGAAACTAGGAAACACAACGATGTTTACTAAACGATATAAACCATACGAGTTTTATTACGAGAACGATTTACGATTTGGGTTTACATAAACAAATGTTTTGAGTTAAGATTCATGGCATCGAAGTTTTATAAACTATAACCAATCTGTTTTGACTTGGTTATTCATTTTACAATGCAAACATTTTACAAAACAAGGTTTTCTAATATCGGTTAACGAAGTTGTACGAGCTATTTCAATATGTAAACACGCCATGAATCTGATACTCACACAAAACCTATGTGCTCGCCGGCATTTCTTTGCTGACTTTATTTTTACATATGTTTCAGGTGGTGTCGAATGATGTTGATTGAGACTAGGATGCATGCTCACTTAGGACTGGACAAGGCCTTAGTGACTTAATAACGATGATAGACTATGTTTAACTTATTTGTTCTGTTTCAAAGATAATGTTTAATGTTTAATATTTTAATAAAACGAAACTTTTGAATCCATTGTTGTGAAACAATAATTCTGTCGCTCCACTCCCCGACGTTTCCGACGCGGTTTTGTTGCTTTACGCGGTCGGGGTGTGACAACGAGTGCCCTGGTTCACTGCTACAACTTCTCCTACCTGTTGTTTTCGACTCGCGGCTTCACCCACCAGCCTTAATTCACGGCCGGCCTTCATGGTTTCGTCGGTCTTTATAAATTGATACCAGCTCTCACGCAGCTAGATCTTCCAGGTATGAATTCGATTTTTAGCTCTTGAAACTTAAAGGCCCTGAATTGTTACCAGAATTCAGTTGCAATTGGAACACACAATCAAATTGGCTAACACCCAAACGGTTTTATTATTGGAGAAAACTAACTCAAAAACTCCAAATTACAAATCTATACCCATTGTTCATGGTATATATAATCTAGCCTATACAATTAGACTATAACTAGTATTCTATTTTAATAAAACTCACAACAATTATCTAAACAATTCCTATTCTAACTCAAGTAGGAAACTAGATAATTATCCACCATTTAATTAACTGATTTGTAGGTATTTGACTTGTACACGAATACATGGCACCCCATATCTGTCCCACACAATTGCCATAGACAGACAAGGAAATTCGCCAACAAGATTTACGATATTGTGCTTTTATTTTGCAATCTGAGATATAAAATAGTAATGATCATAGTTGGAAATTTGTGACCGAATTGTACAGTATATGTCTTATAAGAGCAACGGAGATATAGGGGATAACATAGGTTCTAGAAAACCAACTGGCTTCCGAGTTATGAAACTTGACACTAGGGCTTGATGCCAAAAGTTTTGTGTCAACAATGGAGGATTAAAAACTTTAAAATAGAGAAAAATTGGGATTGAAAGCTACTTCAATGGAAAATTGGTCGTGCTGCTTTTATCTAGTGCACATGTATGTGTTTGTTTTCACTTTTTTATAATTATGATTCATATTCTTATTCTTAAATAAAACAATGGAGGATAAAAAACTTTAAAATAGAGAGAAATTGGGATTGAAAGCTACTTTAGATGGAAAATTGGCCGTGTTGCTTTTATCTAGTGCACATGTATGTGTTTATTTTCACTTTTTTTTTTATAATTATGATTCATATTCTTATTCTTAAATATGTTTATTTGGGAACTGTTGATCATTATAATTTTGTATTATCATATGTTATTTAATGTATCTTTGTTGATCATTATAATTTTGTATTATCATATGTTATTTAATGTATCTTTGAAACGGTTTTAATTTATTCTATGATGAATATCTTATAATTTAGAACACTTTGAAATATCTTATAACTAGGTTATAACCCCGTGTATTACACGGGCTAAAATTTCTCACGTAAGTACAAGATAATTAATATTATACAAAACTTACTTAATCGAAAAAATATCAATTTATTTCCTTGAAATTTAAAAGGCAACATAATAATTTTGAAATAAATTTAAGATACCAATATATAAGAGATAACTATTGGTATCAATAAATACATAACAACTTGAATTATAAATAATTTAAAATTGAAAGCTACAAATGAAAATTTGTTAGTGTTGCTAAATCTTACACAACGTTTATACCCTAAAGTTTAACAATTTTATTAAATGTAAACTCAAGAAGCTATGCAGGGGCGGAACTACAGGGGGGGTCAGGAGGGTCCGCTAACCCTCCGGCCACCGGACGTCCATGCATGTTCTGATCTTTCATCTGGTGAGCTTTTGTATTATGACCCACCAATATTGTTAGTTTATCGGTAGTTGCAACGAAAAAGAAGAATAGTGTTAAAACTTAAAAGAGTAGTCACCGGAATAATTTTTCCGACACAACGTTGCAGGGGAGAGTGAAAATTTTGTGTTGTGGAGAAGATAATGTACATAGGGGTGTTATTGTCATTTAACCAAATCATTAAAAGAGTCAACATTATTTAACAGTCAATGTCACTGTACGATGCTTTCTCTCTCTACAAATGTTTTGATTGTTTTTAGATTTAATATAATAATAAAACTGAAGTCTTTCAGTTTATAGAACTAGAATTTCCCTTTCTATTAAGTTTGTTAAATTCAAGTGAAGATTAGATATTTATCACTTTTTCTTCTAATCTTTTTACCTCACTAAAATATAATTATTATACACCAACATATGTGTCTAGGGTAAAATTCGACTGCAAATTCCAAATCTCTTAAAAAAAGTGTAAAAAGTTATAAAACACACTCAAAATACACAAATAAAGAGTGAATATTACTAAAATACTGTATTAGAACCCTAACAATACATAAAAACTTCAAACACACAATTTTAAAAATATGAATATAAAACATAGCATGATCATTAACATAAAACACAATAATATCAACCATTTGATAATTAGAAGTTTACCATAAAAAAAAACAAAACAAAACAAAACTCATAGACATGGTGTTTTAATAATCTTCATGGTGTTATATGTGGGTTTTATGAGTGACATTATAGTATTTTATTACTTTTTAGATTTTTAGGTTTTGGACTTTGTAGGAGTCCTACCCTATGTGTCTATATGTATTATATTGACCATCTGGTTAAAAGTTTCTGGTTCCGTCACTGAAGCTATGTAGATATCTTTTACTGTAATAATGAAAAATAACTTAATTGTTATTGAATTTAAATTACATCCATATAAAAAAAAATAATGAAAGTGTATTTTTTGTTTAGGGTAAATATAAACTTTGTAAAGTTAAATGTAAATATGAATGTAAAAAATCATCACGGTATATTAGTAATACTAGATTGAATATTAGATTAGATATTGATCTAATCTACCTATTATACTAAAAAAATACACTTAATGCCACATGTCCTTTTCTTAGGCAATCAATTGGGTGATGTGGACACTCTCTTTGGGCAGATAATAGAGAATGAGCGGCAATCTCTTTTTCTCTATTCTCCTTCTCACGTACGTTTCTCTCCTCAACCTTTCCTTTAAATCTTATTATTTGCAAATCACAAACCTAGATCTCTAAAGCAAGGATTCAAATAATCGATTGAAGGCCAGTAAGTTATTTTCGATCCTTAATCTGATCCACATATGTTTTTCTTCATTGATTCGTGTTTCATATTTGTTTAATCTTGATTTATATTTCACGAACCCTAATTTGCAGTGAAGCAATTCTCATGTATCTCTGATTCATCCTAATCGTTACCCTCTTGGTATGTTAAGTTTTAATCTTATAATCTTACGTTTATACAAAACCCTAATTATGATATGTGCAATTTTCAGACCTTCAAACTTCTACAAAACCCTGCTATGAACCGAATTCCCTTGATGTTTCCACTGATTGGATTCTATATAACATTTGGCTTCTAATTATTTCAATTTTCTAAGATTTTCTTCAATGGTAGCAGATCTCTGTTAATTTTCAAGTTATCGTTTTTGCTCAGGTAAATGTTCTATTGGTTTTTTTGGATTATATAATAGTTTATTATTGGCTTATTTTTTTTGTTAATCATATGTATATGTTATTGATTTAATTGGAATTAGATTTATATGATATGGTTTGAAACATGTGACTGTATTGTGATTTTTTGGGGTAAATTTGGTTACATTCACCAAGTGTAGAAGTGTAGATTGGATTTTGGAGTTTATAAATTGTGAAATTAGAGATCAGTGTAGAAAGATACTCTTACAACTCTTTTGATTCTACAATACTTTGTTTGTTCGGTTTTTTGATTTTGTTCCTGTTTGTTGAGAGATATTCAGTTTTCAATCATTTTCGCTCTGTGATTCTTTCCGAGTTTCTGGACAAATTTTTTTCCGGTAAAGTTCTTTTAACATCACGTTGTAGTTTTTATTATTGATTTATTGAAAAAGTTTCATTGAGTTCTTCTTCATCTAGGTAATCATTTTCTAGTCAAATATCGTTTTAGTTCTTTTAATCAGTTGTAATAATACCTTAATTCCCACAATCGATATTATTAGGTGTCCATACCGGTTGTCGTAGTATTGTAGCTCCATCACCATTAAGTTTGGTTAAATAATACAATTAGTGTTGCAGAGATAGCACATGAGGATATACAAGAGGATATACAAGAGTAGTTTGAACTCGAAAAACAGTAGATAATGTTACTTCCACCAGTGGCGTATATAGAGTATGTTCTTAATCCCTTTCGGCTTGAGTTACTTTATTGTCAATTGTTTTTTTATTTAACAAGATTAATATTCAATCAGTACTTATTTGTTAATAATAAGAATTATATTATGGCTACATATTTATTTATTTATTTAGAATCCCGTATGGGTCAAACAAGGTTAAAGTCACTAGACTTTATACCTTTTATACCAAGTTACTAACCAAATGGGTCAAGCTAGTTTACTTCATTTTTTGAATCATAAGACTATGAGGGGCGGAATGGCCAATTTTGGTTTGTGTCCCTTAATTGGGTCAACTGGAAAAAAAAAAACTACCTCAATGTGGATTGAGGCAAATGGGTTGAAGTCACAAAAGTCATATATTGTATACTAACCAAATGGGTGAGAAATGGGCGATGGTTTGTGTTTTTTTTAAACAGGTAAATGAATAAAAAACTAGCTGAAAGTGGAATGGGTCAAATTGGTAGAAGTAACCGAAGTCTATATATTGTATATACGATAAGTTTGAAATGGATTTTGGTTCCACTTTGCTTAACTTTAATTGAGTCATTTCCACAACAATCACCTGCTTTTTTTTTTCAGCTGCAGCTTAAGAAAAACATTAACCAAAGCAAGTTCAGGTTACCTCAAAGGTTAGTTTTGGTTTACATATAATAACTCCACAGATAATGAATACAAGTTACTTCTTATTTTATGTACAAAACAATAACTTTGAAAAGAATACCAACTCCATTTTAAAAGGATCAGTCAAATTAAAATGGGGGATTTTAGAACTTAAAAGAAAAACTTAACAGTAATGTTTCAGCTATGTTTTAAGATATGAAAGATGATCAATAAATTATGTCCTTTGAGGGAGGCTTTTTGAGATTCAGTAGGTAAGTTTACATTATTTCAATATTAGTGTTCACTTATGTTGCATATTAACAATTTATACAACAATCTTGCCGAATAATTGGAAGAAACTTCTAATCTTTGGGTGATATGAGAGTTTTAAATTAAAGTAGCGAGTGTGGAAGATATAGTCTCATCCCGTATGTTTGACTTCTTGAGTCAACTCTACATACTCAAATAAGAGATATTTACGGTCCGGTTCAACCGGTTTTTACGAGTTTTTGGGTGGAACCGGTAACTACGGTTTTTGGAAAAACTAAGCCAAAGCAGTCGGGTTGGCAGCATCGACTGGACTGTCGGACCAACCAAATGTTTAAGAATTGAACGGTTTACGAATAAAGTAAAAAAGAAAAAAATTAAGAGCACGTATTCGGCTAAACTAATAATCTATATATAGGGTAATGTTAAGTTCATATACGTAGAAAAACATGTTTTTTTAATATTATGGCGGTATGTTCATCCCGCCCTGTTACAAACCATAAACCATAAGCCAGACCACATTATTCCTGACCCATCTGAGCTCGCTGATTTAACTTGGTTTGGGCAGTTACGTCGGTTTCGATGGTTTTTTAACATCACTAACTCAATTAGCACTACCTTTTTTAATTCTTACTTTCAGGTTTCCGGTTCCATAGTCTATCAAATTACCACTAAAGTTTCACTTTTATATCTTTTCATTTTAGAACGATGAACAAAAATGGTCAAATTATGGAACCAGGTTCGTGCATGTTGGTGGGTTTGTACGGTGGAGATGGTGCCTCCCAACGATGGTGGCTCTCGCTTCCAGGAACAATCACAGAGGTTTTTAGTAGCAAACTGACTTGACTCATGAAGTTTGCAAAAAGAGGTAAGAATATTTGTGCATTTGTGTTTTTTTTCCTCATATGGTCTCCATACTATTTTCCATAAGATTTATATATTTATTCACAAGATAGTTTAAACATTTGTGAGTTTTTTAAACAATACAATAAATATCTAAGTATAATATAGGGTGTTTGAATATTTGTGAGTTTTTTAAACAATACTATAAATATCTAGCATTGGGGCGGAAGACCAAATGTGACTCTTTAAGCTATTATTGTTAGTAGTAGTAATAGTACTCACAGTAGTTCAAATGGGTGCCAATGAATAAGGTAAGAAGAATACTCTTTTTTTTGCTTCTCTATTTTGACTTTATAGGTCAACTCTTTAGAAATTCTCACCATTCAAATTGATATGGTTTTTATTATAATTTAACACCTATTTATTGTTTTGAAGTTCTTCAAAAGTTAATAGTATTCATATCAAAAGTTAATAACTCATGACCGGTTCAGAAAATTAGTCCTAATGAATTTGTCATAGATGAAGTAGACTTTGAAGACATCGCTTTTGACTAGATGACTTAAGAGAAGAGTTTAAGGTGTGCAATATTCATGAATTGTCATTGATTGCATCTGTAGTAAAGAAAGATGCCAACCTTATTAAGTTCATGTATGCATGTGTTCGATTGTTGTCTACAATAATTGGACCATATTCCTTAATTATCGGTTATAATCTTTTATCTCATCTCAACCACTCAAATTTCATTTTTTTTTTATTGATCCGCCTATGGGTCACATTGGTGAAATATGGAACTAGATTAGGCCTGAGGTACAAAAAGGGTGATGTGGGAAAAATATTTATTTAAATGGGTGATTTTCCAAAAGGGTGTTAGTGGGAAAAAAGTATTTATTAAAATAGATGTTTTAAAAAATTGTATATTTTTCAATAGTATTTCGTTGGCCTGTAAAAAAAAAGGAAGATAACTTTGCTTCAAGAAGTGGGTCAAGTTTTGGATACAAAGATTGACTAGAATGCATTGGACAAATGTAGTTTATAAGAAAGTATTTAGAATGCGTTGGAAGCAAAACAACTGGCTTGAAGTCTCTTTTAACAAATTAATAACCTAAATCTGTTAATTTGTTGCAGGTGATAAATAAAGAGAAGGTTGCTTTGTAAAGGTGAAGATGATATATTATCTTCGTTGTGCTGAGCAGGGGCGGTTCTTAGAAGGCCACGGCCCGGGCAAAATTTTCGGCCGTAGTGCTAATTTTTCACATTTTGATCGAAATTTTTATATATACTACGTTTGGCCCGGGCTTACCCGGGCTTTTTTAGTGCCCGTGTCTTTCGGCCCTGGCACGTTCAACGGGCAAGATCCGCCACTGGTGCTGAGGTACGATCTCTATAATTTTGCATATCTGATTTCGTATTGTACGTATTTTTTAGCATCATATTTGTAAACCAATCTTGATTTCAAATTAATGTACTAAAGCAACTTTTTATTCAACTCGCAAAAACTGTTTGTGAACGCCCAAAAAATACTACTTGTGACTGGTGTTTAACTTATTACTTTGTATTGTGACTGACTTACTTTTGCTTCTTTTTGTCGATGATATATGCTCTGGTAACATATATCATGGAGATTGGAGAACTGAGGCACAATAGGTGGTCTCTTTGTTTGGTTTTATGCATTGGCTAGAAACTGGACATCTTTTAATACACACCGAAGTGGAAGAAAAATTATGGTGTAAGTCACAGTTTGTGTTTTTTTAGTAATGAACATGTGATTCAAACTCCTCACCAAAATTAAGTATACTCTATTTCTTAATTTGTTGTTTAGATTTTCTACTCTTACATTTTGGTTTAGGGTACAGGAGATAGAGTCGTAACTTTGTGGATTAGTTAAAGAAGAAGAAGCATGGTTTGTTGTATATGGAAATTGATGGAGGGATTGCCAGCTATATCATGTATCATCAACACTAAACCTGCTGGTATCATCATCAATTAATTTTCTTTTTCAGTCGCTTATGTTATGTTTATGAATCCTTTTTTACTGTAACAATTTGAAAAGGATCGTCATCAATTAACTTTTGAGACACCAGGTAATCAAATTTTTGCACAAAATTTCAATCTTTTGAATGTAACAAATTGAAAAAGGATTTGATACGTTTGTTAGATTGAATACTAATCGCTTATGTGTGTTGAACTGATTTGTTAAAATGAATACTAATCACATACTAGCATTACTCCTAGAACTATTATGAGTATAAAGAGATTTTCAACGAATTGTGATCGTTGCATATTCATGTATTTTAATTTGTCGTTGTACTCTAATATATTCATTTGTGTTTTAACATGTATGAAATCATAATATTTATGTCAATGATGATACTGAAGATATTTTATTTTAGCAACCCGTGTAATACACGGGTTCTTAAGCTAGTCTAATATAAAACTAAACAAACCCGTTCATATGGATAAAGTTATTTCTTTGAAATTTAAAAGGCAAGATAATAATTTTGAAATAAATTTAAGATACCAATATATAAGAGATAACTATTGGTATCACTAAATACATAACAACTTGAATTATAAATAATTTGAAATTGAAAACTACAAATGAAAATTTGTTAGTGTTGCTAAATCTTAAATAACGTTTATACCCTGAAGTTTAACAATTTTATTTTTTGGTTACCAGTCAAATGTAAACTCAAGAAGCTATGCAGATATCTTTTACCGTAATAATGAAAAGAGTTAATTGCCAAAATCGTCCCTGAGGTTTGGGCACGTTTGCCATTTTCCTCCAAAATGATACTTTTGTAACAAATTTCCCCCAACGTTTGTAACTTTTTGCTATTTTCATCCAAACCACTAACTTAGTTTATTTTTTCTATTAAGTTGAGGATATTTGGATGAAACTGACAAATATAAAACCACAGGGACGATTTTGGCAATTTACTCAAACCTTTTTTAATTTCTTTTATTTAATTATTTTTGTTACATGTATAATAAAAAAGAATATACATAGAGTTTTTAGAAAAAAAATTAATAATTTTGTCACATAATTTTTATAAATTTTCATCCAAATCACTAACTCGGTTTATTTTTTCTGTTAAGGTGAATGATGTTTTAAATTTTATAAATTAAGACAGAAATTAATTTACAGCTTCTTTATATAAATCAGTTTTATAAAGAGAAAACGTCATTGGTGTACATCATATCACAATGGATTACAACTGTTAGTATTTAAAAGTTGTAGAGATAGAAAAAAATTGTAAAACGTTACATATTTTTTAAATGTGTTGAGCACCTAGGAAATATGTTGGTAGAAATAAAATATTTATTTAATTAAGATTATGAGGGTAACTAACTAATACTTATTCTGAGTTTCTTGAGTAAACAAACTTTTGGTTCATATCATTATAATTACAATTTGGTGAGTAATTTTAAGGTTTGGTAATGATACGTTGTTTGATGGGGGGGGGGGGGAGCACTGGCTTCTGTTTTCCTTAGGATCGAATTTAAAAGGGTAGAAGATGAATTACAAATTTGGTACATATGATAAGATTTTTTTATTTGATATTTTTCATTAAGGTCACCGGCATTTTAGTTTTATAAAATTTAGATGTTTAAGTAGATTTTATTTTTATAAAACTGGTCTATATAAAAAATTAGAAATTAATTTATGTCTTAGTTTATAAACATTCTTCACCTTAATAGAAAAATTAACTTAGTTAGTGGTTGGATGAAAATTTATAAAAACTATGTGACAAAGCTATTATTTTTTTCATATAGAAATAGCATGTATATTCTTTTTTATTATATATGTAACAAAATTAATTAAATAAAAGAAATTTAAAAGAGTTTGAGTAAATTGCCAAAATCGTCCCTGTGGTTTTATATTTGCAAGTTTCATCCAAATATCCTCAAGTTAACAGAAAATATAAACTTAGTTAGTGGTTTGAATGAAAATGGCAAAAAGTTACAAACTTGGGGGCAATTTGGTACAAAAGTGCCATTTTGGACGAAAATGACAAACCTGACTAAACCTCAGGGACGATTTTGGCAATTAACTCTAATGAAAAATAATTTAATTTTTATGGAATTTAAATTACATCCATATAAAAAATAATGAAAGTGTATTTTTTTTAAGAATAAATATAAACTTTGTAAAGTTAAATGTAAACTAGTATTAAGCAACCCCGCGTTGCGGTGGGGACGAGCATTAATGCCACACTACTGCCAGCGACCACCAATACTAAAGTTGTGGCGTGTTAATGCGAAGAAATTAAACCGAAACGTAAAATAAAATAACTAAGTTGATCTAGGACTCGCGCGTTACAATGAACCCGCGTCTATTTTTCCCGTTTAACAGGTTCATCGTAATCTATATATAATATATATCATTGCCACTATACAAACCATAATGCATACATTACAACAACCATTGCATTAATATGTTTCAAATTATATTTAACTCTAACACCCACGCGCATTGCGGCACAAGAACATCGTAAACCCCGAATGGATTAGTCCGCACGTCGTGTGATGCGTTAACCGTACGGAAACGCGCATTTTGACGTATCGAATTGAACCACAGGTAACCTATATAAGCATTGCGATTGAATCAAAACGTAAAGTAAATCAAATTTATATGTGAGACGACTCATACATAGAAAAGAAACTACAATTTGACTCCACACGTCGAAACAAAATTTACGAAACATACACAAAATACGCACGAATACATATTATATTTGTCCTGACTCATCTCCCAAATCGAAACGTAGACCAACTCAAATTTATAGTATATAAAAATATGCACATTAAATTTTTTTATAATGAAAAAGTATTATATTTGACCTAAATCGTTTTCTAGAAAAAGTTTACGTCGAAACATAGAGCAAATCATATTTATTCTGACACGTAAATAAAAATATGCACGTAAAATAGTTTTTTTTTTTAAGTAAAGAAGTATAGGGGTAAACTCGAATCAAATTATTGGTAAAATACTTAATAGGTCAAAAAGGTTCGTAAAACCGTACCAAGTAGCACCAATGCAACACAATTGCCGGCGACCCCAACATTGGAAAATTTCGTAAAAAATAAAATAAATAAAAAAGGAAAAAATAACAGGGAACGAAAAGCAGACGTAAAATCGTTGAACCACGCACGCCCGTTGTTGTGTGTTAATGCGAAGAAATTAGACAGAAACGTAAAACGCAGAAAAGAATAACTAAGTCTAACGGGGAAAATAAACGTGTTGCGACGAACCTGTCAAATAGAAAAAAAAATATACCAAAAAACGGTGAACCCCACACACATGTTGTGTCGTGTTAACTTGCAAAATTTAGAACAAAACGTAAAATGAATAATTTGTGAAAGATGAAATTTATAAGGGACCAAAGATGAAAATAAAAAGTGTTAGGGTTAAATTGCAAAAGAAGAAAAACATTGGTTAGAAAGGATTAATTAACTTTTTTTTTTTGAAAATCTCCCCAATAAAGTACAACTTATTGCTAATTTATAGTTTATAATATGAAGTAAAAAATCATCACGGTATATTAGTAATATTAGATTATATATTAGATTAGATATTGATATAATCTAGAGTAAATTGCTAAAATAGTCCCTAACGTTTGTTCACATTTGCTAGATCCATCCAAAAAAAGATTTTTTCTCATATGAACCACTGAGGTTTCAAAAAAGTTGCTAAATCCATCCAAACTTCAGGGATGATTTTAGCAATTTAATAAAACAAACTTTTTTTGGATGGATTTAGCAAATGTGAACAAACGTCAGGGACGATTTTAGCAATTTACTCTATTTATTATTTTCATCTTTTTATTATATCTCTTAATTAACATAAAATCTATTTATTTTCATCTTTTTATTAAATTTCTTATTTAACATAAAATATACTAGTTTTTTTTTTCTTTGAACGACGAATTTCTACAACAGGCGATAGATTCGCACCTGCTTTTTGATGCGAAGCGTGAGCCCGGTTAAGACAACATAGTCTTGGCCAGAGTGGGGTGGAGGGCCTGCAAAAGCAGGTGCGAATCTATCGTCTGTTGTAGAAATTCGTCGTTCAAAAAAAAAAAAAAACTAGTAGATTTTATGTTAAATAAGAAATTTAATAAAAATATGAAAATAAATAGATTTTATGTTAATTAAGAGATATAATAAAAAGATGAAAATAAAAAAAATAGAGTAAATTGCTAAAATCGTCCCTCACATTTGTTCACATTTGCTAAATCCATCCAAAAAAAGTTTGTTTTAATAAATTGCTAAAATCGTCCTTGAAGTTTGGATGGATTTAGCAACTTTTTTGAAACCTCAGTGGTTCATATGAGGAAAAATCTTTTTTTGGATGGATCTAGCAAATGTGAACAAACGTTAGGGACTATTTTAGCAATTTACTCTATAATCTAATATAAAACTAAACAAACCGGTTCATATGGATATAGTTAAACTAGATTAATATTATTAATTATTAATCTAATATATATAAGAATTACTTACGTAACAATAAAAGATCATGAGTAATTTAAGGATTATCTAACATGAATATAGTTAAATGTACCTGTAAGGCGTGTCCCTATAAGTTTACATTAGTATATAGTATAGATTTAGAACACTGAATACTTTTGAAATATCTTATAACAATAACAATAATAATAATAATAATACATTTATAATTATCTCATGAAACTTAACAAACTAATAACCTAGGACTAGGATTTTATTATCAGGATAAGTCTTAATATCGACATAATAGGGATTTCAAATATCTAAACAAGCGTCAATGACTCTATATAATCAACCAAAAGCCTAATCTCCATTATCAAGAAAACTATCGTCTCTGTTACAACCACAGCCGTCCCCTCTAGTTCCACCACCCCACCACACACTTCGATCTTTGCCTTTTGAATTCGTTTGCCAGGTACCAAAACCACCATATAATTCAACTTCATTGACATCTCAATGTTTTCTGATTCACAGAAAGATTCCGGTTTAGTTACTAATTCTGTGTTAGGCAGTATGGGAGCGACTTGGATTCCAAGTATGCAAGCCTTGTTTTCTTTCTTGATTCTTAGCATCTCCCTTTTGCTCGTCACAACAAGATATAGTAGCGTCTTTAATATCCCTCCTGTGGATTTTATCTCAAAAGCCGACGTTCATTCCTTTCAGCCACAGCACCTCAATGAATCTCTTCAACCACCAATCACCAACTTTCAACCACCACACGTCGATGAATCTCCTCAACCATCAATCAGCAACAAAACCCGCGCCTCAATGGCCCTGGCAACGCACCTTCTCACCCAGAAACAAAACGATTCCAACGTTGTTCTCTCGCCCCTTTCCATCCATGTCCTCCTGAGCATGGTAGCAGTTGCTTATGATTATGACCACAGACGCGATCGGCTCCTCACTTTCCTCGAAACAAAATCCACTTACGAGCTCTCCATGCTTCAACGGAAGTTTCTGTCTTCGATCGTAGCTGATGGTAGCCCAAATAGTGGACCTCAATTGTCTTTTGAAAACGCGGTTTGGATCGACAAAAACCTTCTTCATAGTTGTTCTTTCAAAAGTGTAGTGACCGGTGGCTCTTATGGAGCCGCTTACAACCGGGTCGACTATAACCGGACCAAGGTCAGTTCTACTTTTTGCTTTTTTTTTTCTGTAAGAATAAATATGTATTTATATGTATTTAATCTAGTAACTATTATTATCATTTATATAATATAGATCAAAATATATTAAAACCTATAATAAAATTAGTTGTTAATTGTTGATGGACCGATTTAAAATATGCGAAACATACCAGTTATTTTACAAATAGTTTATTAATATTATATGTGACGAATCTGTTTATCCAAGTTCTATGCAACTGTTATCATGTAAGCTTTAGAGCATATAATGTGTTTATTAAATGTTTGGTTGATAATTCAATAGTGTTCAATTTTGATGGTTATTTTGTCTACAAACTTCATGTATATGACTGTTTGGCGTTCTCATAGGCGGTCGAGGTAGACAACGAAGTAAATTTATGGGCCGAAAAGAAAACGAGTGGTTATATTAAGGAAGTCATTCTTGCTAATGATGCAACTAGCACTTTCAGACGACTCATCTTTGCAAACGTAGTCTACTTCAAAGGAGAATGGAGTCAGAAGTTTGATCCGACAAAGACAAAAGAATCCGACTTCCACCTCATCGACGGTAACAAAGTTCAAATTCCCTTCATGACCAGCAAGGAAGACCAATTCGTGACTGAATATGATGATTTCAAAGTAGTGGGTCTTCCCTATTCACAAGGTCAAGATAAACGCCAATTCACAATGTACATTTTCCTCCCAGACGCAAAAGACGGCCTTCAATCTTTACTACAAAAAATTGATTACACACCAGAGTTTTTTGAACGTCACATTCCACGCGAAATGGTAGAAGTTGGACAGTTTTTGATACCAAAATTTAACATCTCATTCGGGTTTGAAGTGTCTGATATGTTGAAAGAGTTCGGGCTTGTATTGCCTTTCAACAGTACGGATGGTCCGATCAGCATTCACCAAAAATCATTTGTGGAGGTGAATGAAGAAGGTATAGAAGCTGCACCTGCAACACTTATGATGGACAGTTCAGCAAGAATGGCTCGTGATAAAGTTGATTTTGTGGCTAATCACCCATTCTTGTTTGTGATTAGAGAAGATGTGAGCGGGGTCGTGTTGTTTATGGGAAAAGTGATTGACCCTAGTGTTGTTGAATAGGTAGTTGATGTCTCTAGTTTCGTTCATACTTTGCGTCTTTTGCTATGAACAGTCGAGGGTTAATTTTCATTTATTAATTTTTTTTGTTGGAAAAGAACACGATACTGGGCTTTTTTATGCCAAAAGATTTTTGGTCTAGTACTACTATTAGACTATCTCCAATGCTAAGGGCGCTCTTAGGCGTCCTTAGCTGTCTAATCAGACGCCACGTCATATCCTTATAAATCCTTAAAAATCCTTAAAAATCCTTAAATCATCGAACTTCACCTCCAACCATACAAACATCCTTACATTTTCCACATCATCACTCATTTTTCTTTAAATTCAATTACTTAAATTATTAAAAATGTATTTAAATAATTAAATAGTTAATACAAGTAAATAGGTGATATCTAAAATAAAATAGTAACTATATTTAAAAAAATATTAATACATCTGAACTCCAGGATACATGCAATAGATTGGTTTTTTTAATCGGATTTTTCAGAATTTGCTTTTTAATGGGATTTTTCAGAATTCGTTATTTATTTAAAATGGTTTTTTTTTTTTAACTTAAATCAAACCTAAAGGTTTAAAATTTAGTTTACTACAATTAAAGGGGGTGAATATAAAACTTTTAATATTAAAATTAAAGGTTTATCTCTTTATTGACTTTTATACTTCATCTTCCTCGCAATTTTCACCAATAAAGCTTTCCATAATTCCATGTCTTCAATGTTGAAAAATATTTAGTTTTTTCTCCATTAAAAGTTCATATATAAACTGAAAGATTTTTGTTGGAAATATAGAAAAAGAAAACGAAATGGCTCAACAACCGAGGCAACCCAAGCCCTTAAGTTTGGACGCCTCACCTTCAGACATCTTCAGGCGGCTGGCTCCAACGCAACGCCCGACTTCGGGCGACTCCGACGTGACTCGGATGACCTAATTTCGAATGCGTTAAAGATAGTCTTAGCATCTTTGGGGATTTAGTTCCATTCAAGTTATTGATGTTGTACTGTTTTGTCTTGCTCATTACTCTTATGTCCTAATATTCTGCACCACAAATAAAATTGAAAACAACAATGGTTTATAACTTATAACTAAGAATTTTAAGAGTATTGGGTTGTTTAAAGCTTTTGGGTCGAACCCATATCTTAGATTGCGTGTTAAATAAACTAGTACTTTGCCCATCGCGCATTGCAGCGACGGACAGCAGGTGGAAACATGTATTAAGACAACATGCTATTTGTAAAACACAATTTAAAAAAAAAATGTAAAACACAATGCGTAAAAGATAATTACAAAAAAGTGTAAAACACAAGTGTAGACACGAAGTGTAAAATATTATGCCTAAGACATTTCGTAAAACACAATGCGATATCATTTGCAAAAGTAGTAGTCCAGGGATTACAAACTTACAGTTGCAGTTTTTGAAAGATAATCATCATCATCATCATCATCATCATCATCATCATCATCATCATCATCATCATCATCGTCGTCATCATCATTATCACCATCATCATCGTCAGTAAATCACACCCATAGCAAAACTAAGGTGGGGCCTGAGGAGGGTAGATGTAGACAGCCTTACCTCTACCCCGTAGGGATAGAGAGGCTGCTTTCAATGAGACCCCTGGCTCAATTGTAGTTTTGTATCAAGCCTTGGACCTGAGGTACAAAACACTCAAACAATTGGGACAAAGACCGACTGGTGCATGTACCCCCGTGTCTTTCAACTATCCACATGATACATGATTAACCATCCACCACTTTTAACGTTATTTTCACAAAATTAGTAAAGCGGGTATAAAAATGAAGTAATAGAGCAAAGCATAAAAACGCAAAGTCTAAAAAAAGGAAAAGTGTAAAAGTAGAAGGGTGGTGGCGGAAATATGTAAAAGATGAGGGAGTGGTGGTGGAAATGTAAAAGCAGAAGGGTGGTGATGTAAATGTGTAAAAATTGAGAGGTGATGGTGGAAAAGCAAAGCAATGGTATTGGCCAAGTTTGAAAGATGATGGTGTTGTTGTGGAAATTGTAAAATGAGGGTGGTGGTGACAACGTTTGAAAGTTGGGGTGTCGTTGGTGGCGTAAAAGCCACCGACTTTGTTGTTTAAGATATGTAATACTAATAAAAGAGTAACTTTAATGCCACATGGCATTCTCTTAAAATGAAAAAATTCACCAAAATGCCATGTGGCAATTTATTATGCTATCTCAACCTTATAATCTATATATCTATATATAATCTAAAATTTAGTTATATGTTCTATTTTAAAATCAACATTTATGATGTTTTAAATGCAGTACTTAAAATAATATTCTTTAAAATAATCTATAATCTATATAAATCTATAAATCTATATCTAAATCTATAAATCTATAATCTATAAATAATAATAAATAATAAAACTATATAAAGCATTTCAGTGGGATAAAAATGAAATTTCCTAGAGGAATTTTAAGACACCATAGGAGGTCTCAGGTTAATATCCCCATTTTTTGTCCCCTGTTTCCGAATATGGCCCCGTAAAACCCTACTGTGTGCATCGTGCCTTCCGTCTTCCATTTGCAAATGAAGCGTCTCATCTTCCAGTGGTTTCCATAACCCTATGTTATATATTGAATGAATTAGAGTTTCATTAACATTTCAGAAGCAGCGCAGAGCTGCAAGATCGAAGCCATTCAATTCTGCCCCTTCGTTTCCAAAACCTCAGCCCCCTCTATAATCCACAATTATCATTCAGGAAGCCTGCCTGAAATCACCATACCAGGTATTACCTCCAAACTCACCATTCATCTTCTTTTCTTTGCCATATCTTTCTTACACTTGATTTGTGCAATATATAGATTTCTTATGATTTGGAGCATTCAAATTGGGCTTCCATTTTTCAAACCCAGGTGAGGACTTCTATTATTTATCACTACTTTCTTGAATTCACCATGATTTACTGTCTGATCTTATGAGTATGGGGCTGGATTGAGTCACACTTTCCTATGTTTCATTGTCTTTAATTTATGCATACAAGGTGCTTGATAAAATGTCTATGTGAAAACTGTTGAACTTGGGTTGATTCGTAATTCAAGTTGTTGCTTTGAGTTTCTTTATTTAACTGATGTATAGTCCAAAAGTGTTAAACTTGGGTTATACCATATTTACATGTTGATTAAAGTTGCTTAATTTGATTGCCCACCAATGTATTTTACCTATATCTCAAATGGTTCGAATGAAAACTTGGCTACCAGAGCACAGAGTCAATAGAGCTGAAAGTAGCCGGAAAACTATATCCAATCAGGATAGTCATTGGTAACATGACACTGGGCATGGAATTGCCTGAGCAAGATTAGCATCAAGCGAGGAGGCACGGTTGGTGTCACGGCCCCCGGTCCCGGTTTGACCCGGTTCCAGAGCCGCGGGACAGGAAACCTGCGGTATCAAATTTTGGCGACAGCGGAAGTCTTAACTCAGGGTCTTTTAACACCGAAAATGCTCGTTTAATATATTACCCCAAGGTTTAGGGATAAAATCCCATAATTTACAATAAGTTGATTTCACAAAGAAATCTTTATTTTTCAAAACATGTTTTATTTATTTATTTATATTGAGCCACTTCTCTGAGCTGGTAGTGCTTTACTGCACTTTTCCTGGATCACACAGATCACCTGAAACATGTTTGAAAAAGGTTTTGTTAGCGGGGAAATACTGAGTGAATCATTCAGTTTTCTAAAATGACCCATTAGTTACAAATTACAGTATTAAGAGCGATTACAATGTTTCTGATATCAACCCAACTACCCACAGTATTTGTCACTCGACCATTCATTGGCTAGCCCATTTGTCCAATGGTGTTTGTGACTGTGGTCAGATCACCCCTTGGCCACCCGTTTGTCCAAGTGTGACGGGAAACAAGTAATGTATACAAAACCCCACATACCGGCTGTAATATGGTGATTACAAAGACTTAATCCCTGTAATTATAACTTTGAAAATAATTTGGAGTTTTGTAAAACAATTGATAAAAAGAGAATGACTCACATTGCAGATTTAACGAGCAAGATATAAGCCTACTGATTAGCCTTGATTAAACCTAATTTAACACAATGTACACACAAACGGGTTAGTAACTAATACAGCAGTTACGTCAATTCACGAGATTAAACCCTCACAACGATTAATCAGTGCAATACTTAATAATTCAATCGGATTTACAACGAATAACAGAGCATAGTCCGAATTCGAACAGCACTCAAATATTCGAGTCGAAATCACAATGAACAATCAAAGTACAAGCTCAATTTGAGCAGCACTCGGACTATCGTTGGACAATTATAATCGATCGGACGTTGAATCGTAATAGCGATCGAGTTATTACCCTGATTGCGGCAGCACTTCGTGATCGTGTGTGTTTAATTGTGTTGCAACAGTTCTAACTCGACGTACAGACAAAATTTGTGCGTCGTTTTAACTTCAGAAGCTAAGTGCCAATGCCGGCTATTTATAGTGATTTTTGGGACACGCTTACGGACCGCATGCCCTTCTCCTTACTGTCTGTAAGCTAAGCAGTCTATTTCATAGGCTGCCTAGGCTTGGGTATAGCTTGGGTGATTCAAAATTTCAGCCAATCAGAACTTTGCAACGTTTAATTTAGATAATTATTAAACTAGGGTTTGCCCTCCTCGAGTTTTAGGGGCCCTGATCCTGATTCCGATTGTTCTGAAAATTTTAGGGCTAATGCAAAATTACTTGGGTGTCTTAATTAGGGTTTTCTTATTGACTAATTATCGTCCTAATTATTGATTTTAGTGACAGTTGTTACATCCTCCCCACCTTAAGAAAAATCTCGTCCTCGAGATTTATTGGAATAAATGAGGATATTTTCACTTCATTTCTGACTCCAGCTCCCAAGTATATTCTGGTCCTCTCTTTGAATTCCATTTGACTTTGACCAGCGCTAGTCGTTTGTGCTTGAGAAACTTAAATTTTCTATCTTCTATTTGTAGTGGTTTCTCTACGAACTTCAATTTTTCATTCACCTCTACATCTTGAAGAGGTACTACCAGGGATTCGTCTGATAAACATTTCTTGAGGTTGGATACATAAAATACATCATGTACTCCAGATAGTTCTTCTGGTAGTTGTAGTCGATAAGCAACTGGTCCTATTCGTTGGATCACTGGAAATGGTCCTACGTATCTGGGACTCAGTTTTCCTTTCTTACCAAATCGTACTACTCCTTTCCAAGGAGAAACTTTCAAAAGTACTTTATCTCCGACTTGAAATTCTAACGGCTTACGGCGATTGTCTGCATAACTCTTCTGACGATCTCGAGCCGTTTTCAGTCTTTCCTTGATTTGAGTTATCTTGTCCGTAGTTTCTTGTACAACCTCAGGACCTGATAATTGACTTTCTCCTATTTCTGCCCAACACACTGGGGTTCTGCACTTGCGTCCGTACAGTGCCTCGAATGGAGCAGTTTCAAATGCTCGAATGATAACTATTGTTATAAGAGAATTCAATTAAAGGTAGATGGTTATCCCAATTTCCACCAAAATCTATCACACATGCTCGGAGCATGTCTTCTAGAGTTTGTATCGTCCTTTCACTTTGTCCGTCTGTTTGTGGATGGTATGCGGTACTCAGATTTAGTCGAGTTCCCATTGCTTTCTGAAAACTTGTCCAGAATTGGGAAGTGAAACGACTATCTCTATCTGATACAATGGAGAGTGGAACTCCATGTAAGGACACTACTTCGTCTACGTACAGCTGGGCTAACCTTTCCATGCTAAAGGTTTCTTTCATTGGTAGGAAATGAGCTGATTTGGTTAATCGATCCACAATTACCCAAATCGCATCATTACCTTTTTGGGTTTTGGGTAACTTAGTAACAAAATCCATTGTTATGAGTTCCCATTTCCATACAGGCATTTCCAGTTGCTGTAATAGTCCGGAAGGTTTCTGGTGTTCGGCCTTAACTTGTGAACAAGTTAGACACTTAGATACGTATTCGGCTATATCCCTTTTCATTCCTATCCACCAGAAATTGTTTCTTAAATCTTGGTACATCTTATTATTTCCTGGGTGCATGGTATACCTAGATTTATGGGCTTCTTCTAGAATTTTATTTCTTAATTCTCCTTGCTTAGGTACCCAAATTCGTTTCTTATGGAATCTCCAAATTCCATCATTTCCTTGTTCTAGTTCCTTTAGGTAACCTTTCATTCCTTCAGCATCATCCTTGATTGATGTTTCTTATATCTTCTTCAATTGTTCCATTAAATCTACTTGTAGATTTAATCTAAGAGAACGGACTCGCTTTTGCTTCTCGTGGTATTTACGACTTAAGGCATCTGCGACTACGTTCGCCTTTCCTTCGTGATATTGAATATCACAGTCGTAATCGCTCAGAATTTCCATCCATCTTCTTTGCCTCATGTTTAATTCTTTTTGCGTAAATATGTATCTTAAACTTTTATGATCTGTATAAACAGTAAACTTACTTCCATACATATAATGTCTCCAGATCTTAAGGGCAAAAATTATGGCTCCTAATTCTAAATCATGAGTTGTGTAATTTTCTTCGTGCTTTTTCAATTGCCTAGAAGCATACGCAATTACCTTCTTGCGTTGCATCAATACACATCCGTATCCTAATTTTGAAGCATCACAATATACTTCGAAATCTTCTGTTCCTTCAGGTAAGGCTAAGATTGGAGCATTTGTCAATCTGTGCTTTAAAATCTTAAAAGCTTCTTCTTGGCTAGGTCCCCACTCAAACTTAGCGGCTTTACAGGTTAACTTAGTTAAAGGTACGGCTATCTTAGAGAAATCCTTAATAAATCTTCTGTAGTATCCGGCTAAGCCTAGAAAACTTCTAATTTCCATTGCTGTTTGTGGAACTTTCCATTTCGTGATTGCTTCTATCTTAGCAGGATCTACGTGAATTCCTTCGTGGTTTACCACATGACCTAAGAATTGCACTTCTTGTAGCCAAAATTCACACTTTGAAAACTTGGCATAAAGCTTTTCTTTTCTTAACAAAGTTAAGAGTGCGTGTAAGTGCTCACAATGTTCCTTTTGACTTTTGGAGTAAATAAGTATATCGTCGATGAAAACGATCACAAATTTATCCAAGTATGGTTTACAGATTCGATTCATCATGTCCATGAATGCTGCAGGTGCATTCGTTAGTCCAAAGGGCATGACTGTAAACTCATAATGACCATACCTCGTTCTAAAGGCAGTTTTAGGTATGTCTTCTTCTTGTACTTTCAGCTGGTGATATCTGGATCTTAAATCTATCTTAGAAAAATACCTAGCGCCTTGGAGTTGATCAAAAAGATCATCAATCCTAGGTAATGGGTATCGATTCTTAATGGTAACCTTATTTAATTCTCTATAATCGATACACATTCTCATTGATCCGTCTTTCTTTTTCACGAACAACACTGGTGCCCCCCAAGGGGATGAACTAGGTTGTATAAATCCTTTGCTTAGTAATTCATCTAATTGCTTTTTCAATTCTAGCATTTCGGTGGGTGCTAATCGATAAGGTGCTCTAGCTATTGGTACAGTGCCTGGAATTAAATGAGTCCTAAACTCTACTTCCCTATCAGGTGGTAATCCAGGTAATTCTTCTGGAAAAACATCTGGGTATTCTGAGACTACCGGGATATCCTGAAGTTCCTTATCTTTAGTGTTAATGATTACGGAAATCATATACACCATTTCCTGTTTTCTCGAATAACTAGCCAATTTCATTACTGAGATGAACTTTAGTGGTTTTCGCGGTCTATCTCCTGTAATTAAAATTACTTCTCCTGTAGGGGTACAAATTTCTACGGAATTCCTATCACATAGGATTCGAGCATGGTTGGCTACTAACCAATCCATTCCTAATACCACATCGAATCCGGCTAATTTCATAGGTAACAGATTTGCAGAAAACTTATGGCCTAATAGTTCTATTTTTCCTTTTTGCAAAACTTTATCTATGTTCACAGAATTTCCTTCTGCTGTTTCGACTGTAAAAATCATCCTAAGAGTGGTTAAGGGTAGCTTAAGAGCTTGGCAAAATGAAGTATTAATAAAACTTTGGTTCGCACCAGAGTCAAATAATACTTTTGCAAACACGTCATGAACTAGGAACGTACCGGCTATCACGTCTGGAATGAGTTTGGCTTCTTGAGTGGTCAACTGGAATGCTCGTACATTCTTCTTGGTTGCTCCCTCAGCCGTTTTAGCTTTGTTGTCTGCTAGTTTAACTAACTTAGGACATTCAGATTGGAAATGTCCCCTTTCTCTGCAGTTATAACAAATTCTTGTTTTCTTCCTGCAGTCTTCTTCACGATGTCCTCTTGCTTTGCAAAAATTACAAATTACATTGCATTGTCCATAATGTTTCTTTTTGCAATCTCTGCAGAAAGGAGGTGATGAGGATTGCCCTGTTCCTCTTTTCTTAGTATTACCCACACGAAATCCATGGGTAATCTTTTGAGCTAATTCCTTCTTGCAGTCTTCTTCTCTTGTGCGCACCAGTTCATCTGTTAGGGTATTAGCTAATTCCACAGCATCGTTAATAGTACGAGGTCTCGCAGCTTTAACGATTTACAGATCTCACTAATTAAACCCCAAATGTAACGGGAAATGAGTACCGGTTCTGGCGAAGCCAGTGTTGGAACTACTCTCGCGTATTCAAAGAATGTCGAAGTATAACCGCGACAATCTACTCCCGTCATGCGGTGACTTAGGAATTTGTTTGCCATTTGATCTTTTTCATATTCGGGACAGAATTTTCTTTCTACAAGACTCTTAAATTCTTCCTAGTTCATGGCATAAGCTATCCTTCTTCCTTTTGCCTGTAATATTGTGTTCCACCATTCTAGTGCTCCTTCTTTGAACAGATTTGAGGCATACATGACTTGATCCTCTTCGGCACATTTACTTATTGCAATTACTGCTTCGGTTTTCTCTAACCAACGTAGTGTAGCCGTTGCCCCTTCGTTACCTGCAAATTCAGTGGGTTTGCAAGCAAGAAACTCTTTGTAAGTGGAACCAGGTGTTGCAGCTTTCATTTTCTTAGGAAGTGGGGCTTGTCGTGAATCATTATCATGATTGTTATGATTGCTTCCTCCGTTTGCACTATGGCTAAAATTATCTTCCTGTGTACGTTTACTAGGAATGATTTGTTGTGGTTCAATAGGGTTCCTAGCAACAGCCATGATTGCTGGAATAGCATTGGCTATCCCCTAAGTAATGATATTTTCAATATCTTGTCTAGTCATATACTGATTTTCCTGATTTTGCTCGGATTGATTGTCTTCATTGACTGGCTCATTATTAACATTTTCCATCTGATGATTTTTTATAGATATAAATTTATTAGTGTCAAGTAATTGCAAATTCAGTAAAATAATTGCACAAAATCACAAAATCTCATCACGACACATTTCTAGTCAAAATTGTCGATTTCTCGACTTCTATTTTGAGGTTGTAAATTATGTATATATATATATATATATGTATATATATATATATATATATATATATATATATATATATATGCGTCCATACACACAGTATCTTACATAGTTTTATTGCCCATTTTACAGAGTTCTAGTTTTACTATTATGGCTATTATACAAACCTACTTCCTTAACTCCACTCTCTCGGTTGTTTAACTGGCAGTTCTAGTAACGATGCTCTCTTTCATCGTACTTCCAGGATAGTTGTTCCCCCATCTCCCTGATCCTATTCCCGGTACCTATCAGTTCTTCACCAAACTGACGAAGTTCGGCAAGGTTTTCATTACTCATTGGAGGATTAGGGATGGGTTCTGGATCAAATTGAGGAAGGAAGGTGTAGGGATTATTAACTATGCTTTGGAATTACCAGTCGTTTGTCCACCATTCTTCCATTTCGCCGAATGGTCGGGTGTGGATTAACGGGTCCGGAATAGCTGGTTCTAAGGTTAAGGGAAATTGGATTGTGGCCGGGTAAGGGTACAGATTATTGCGGATAGGGCTTATAACATCACAGTTGGCTAGTAGACGATCTATTTCGTCTTGGAATGTGATTCCTTCAGGTTGTTTTGAGCTCTCTCCGATCTCTATTCCCGTTTTCTTAGTGTCTTCCCTTATTTCTATTTCTGGTTGTTTTGAACTCTCTCCAATCTCTATTTCTTTTCCTTTGCTCACTGGATTTTCTATTTTAGGAAGTCTCCTATTTGTTGGTTTCATCCTGCGCACTTTCCTCCATCCTACATATCTTCTTCTCTTTTTAGGTTTGGATTTTTCCAGCGGTGGAGCTTGGAATTCCAGAGGTTCTTCTATGTCAGCAATGTAACCAGTAAAGTCGTGGGAGACTTCAATAGGCACTGGATATAAGTTGAGATTCTAAAACGCTTCCGATATCTCATTCATGCTGCATAGCACATATGCAAAATGCACAAAAATGCTAAGTTAAAACTTTGGAACAAAGTTTTACAAATAAACACTGAAGTTTTATTGCATTTTAATTTGTACAGAGAACAACAGAGAAGGTACACTCGACTTTATTTATTTACTAGATAGTGATTTTCTTCTAAACTCGATTTATTGGAAATTTAAAGGTTTGCATTTTCTGCTACGGTGGCTAGCATATAAAGATTTGCACATTTTTCGTCTAGTTTATCTTCCCAAGGTGAACTATTGCCTAATTCCTGGATTTCAGGATTAAACCTCACTTTCTTGACTTGGGGTTTCCGACTTTTCTTAATAATCGAATTTCTTTTCTCTGGGGTAAGAGGATTTTCATATTGGGCTTTTCGGACAAAAAATCCTTCTTCTAGGGTTGCTGGGTATTTGGAGGAAGAGGTTCCTTTTTCCTGGGTTGTAGTATCTAATTTGTGATAGATGGCAGAAAGCTTTTGTTTACCCATACTGTACTTAACAAATAATCGGTTAATAAAACACATAATCACAGAATGTCAACTAATAGGATTAAGTATTTTGTCAAATGCTTAATTCAGTAATAGGCTTAAATCAGTGGCTCGATCAGTGGCTCTATTAACCTGGCTCTGATACCACCTTTTTCCTGTCACGGCCCCCGGTCCCGGTTTGACCCGGTTCCAGAGCCGCGGGATAGGAAACCTTCGGTATCAAATTTAGGCGACAACGGAAGTCTTAACTCAGGATCTTTTAACACCGAAAATGCTCGTTTAATATATTACCCCAAGGTTTAGGGATAAAATCCCATAATTTACAATAAGTTGATTTCACAAAGAAATCTTTATTTTTCAAAACATGTTTTATTTATTTATTTATATTGAGCCACTTCTCTGAGCTGGTAGTGCTTTACTGCACTTTTCCTGGATCACACAGATCACCTGAAACATGTTTGAAAAAGGTTTTGTCAGCGGGGAAATACTGAGTGAATCATTCAGTTTTCTAAAATGACCCATTAGTTACAAATTACAGTATTAAGAGCAATTTCAATGTTTCTGATATCAACCCAACTACCCACAGTATTTGTCACTCGACCATTCATTGGCTAGCCCATTTGTCCAATGGTGTCTGTGACTGTGGTGAGATCACCCCTTGGCCACCCGTTTGTCCAAGTGTGACGGGAAACAAGTAATGTATACAAAACCCCACATACCGACTGTAATATGGTGATTACAAAGACTTAATCCCTGTAATTATAACTTTGAAAATAATTTGGAGTTTTGTAAAACAATTGATAAAAAGAGAATGACTCACATTGCAGATTTAACGAGCAAGATATAAGCCTACTGATTAGCCTTGATTAAACCTAATTTAACACAATGTACTCACAAACGGGTTAGTAACTAATACAGCAGTTACATCAATTCACGAGATTAAACCCTCACAACGATTAATCAGTGCAATACTTAATAATTCAATCGGATTTACAACGAATAACAGAGCATAGTCCGAATTCGAACAGCACTCAAATATTCAAGTCGAAATCACAATGAACAATCAAAGTACAAGCTCAATTTGAGCAGCACTCGGACTATCGTTGGATAGTTATAATCGTTCGGACGTTGAATCGTAATAGCGATCGAGTTATTACCCTGATCACGGCAGCACTTCGTGATCGTGTGTGTTTAATTGTGTTGCAACAGTTCTAACTCGACGTACAGACAAAATTTGTGCGTCGTTTTAACTTCAGAAGCTAAGTGCCAATGCCGGCTATTTATAGTGATTTTTGGGACACGCTTACGGATCGTATGCCCTTCTCCTTACGGTCCGTAAGCTAAGCAGTCTATTTCATAGGCTGCCTAGGCTTGGGTATAGCTTGGGTGATTCAAAATTTCAGCCAATCAGAACTTTGCAACGTTTAATTTAGATAATTATTAAACTAGGGTTTGCCCTCCTCGAGTTTTAGGGCCCTGATCCTGATTCCGATTGTTCTGAAAATTTTAGGGCTAATGCAGAATTACTTGGGTGTCTTAATTAGGGTTTTCTTATTGACTAATTATCGTCCTAATTATTGATTTTAGTGACAGCTGTTACAGTTGGCATAGGAGGCAAGATTTGGACAAGCACTTGCATAATGGCCATCTTTCAAAGAACCTTCACTATTTGCTCGCTATGTTGGCGCCAATATCAAATAGCGACACATGAGTGCTACGCTATGCAATTCGCTATAGTGAGCGCAATTAACAATTATGCTACTGGCTATTAATCCCAATTATTACAACACTGGCTACTAATGAAAATAGATGGGGATATATATATATTTATGATCTATTAGATCTTGGTTTAAGAAGTTTATGTTTCTATTATTAGACCATTCTAAAACTGAAGTGTATATATTTTAGGTTAGGGTCGTTTAATAATGCATTGCATATTATATTGGCTAATTATAGGGACATTGATTGTGGTTTTCAGTGGTTATATATGTATTTTTTGGGCTTTATCTTTAATTCCAAAAAACTGAAGTGTTATGATACACAGGAAAGCATGATTTTTGGACAATGGGCTGTAAGATATGTAGATATCTATTATATATTTAATTTTTTTAATGAAATGTGGAGTATTATCTAAAGTTATGTCTTATGGTTACAAAAACTTGCCTTTTGTAGGTTTTGGAGAAATTATACAAAGCTAGATGGGGTCTAGAGGATGGAGTAGGTAGCATTATCCTGGCTCCAACTCGTGAGTTAGCAAACCAGCTATTCGGTGTACTGAAATCTATCGGCAAGCATCACGGGTTCAGTGCAGGCCTTTTAATTGGTGGACACAAATACGACGAAGAGAAAGATCACGTGTAACGGAGATGGAAAACGCGTGTTTGATACCATGTAACGGGAGTAAACTGTCACCGGTAAGTGCTTAACGCAGCGCTTGACGCGAAACCTGCTTTGCATGAGTAACCAGCGCCAGTTACGAGCATTCAGGAAGAGTTGTTGATGGCAGAGAGATAATGGTTCAGTTTGCCAAATACGGGCCAGATGTTGAAAGAATGTGAGTCGAGTATTTGGTAATTTTGCGTCTGAATTAGCATTTTACGCGAATAGGAGCGTTCCCAAACGCTAAATCAGTCGGAACTTTCCCAAAACGTGATTTTATATGATTTGTAACGAATTTAATGAAAATCGCGTACGGCCTGTGTTTTCTGGTCCGGATCGTGAACCCGTGTCGCTTGGTTTTTACTCCGTTACGGGTGATCTGGTTCGCGATACGGGCGGAGGGGGTCTGTGATTCTTGTGATTATGGCTAATATGCATTAATATTAACTCATATGGGACTTGCTGGTAACTGGTGAGTTAATTGAGGGGAAGGCATCTCATGTTCTATATAGACATTCCAAGCTTACTACTACATTCAGTAGCCTTTTGGATCCTGATGTTTGTTTTAAGGAGATTTTTTATCAAACCCTTGAGATTAGGGTTTTTTTAAACCCACCCACTATGGTGGCTTCTATCATTAGGCCAAAGTTAGCTCCGGACTCTGTTGAGTTAAGCACCCAACAATTCGGAACTCCTTTAACCCAGTCGAGCATGACCAGTGACGAATACAAGTCAGCAGTATTGCAAGCGAAAGAACACATTCTTGCAGGTGATATTTTCCAGATTCTTTTAAGTCAGCGTTTTGAACGCCGAACGTTCGCAGATCCTTTCGAGATTTATCGCGCGCTAAGAGTCGTGAATCCAAGTTCATACATGACTTATTTGTAGGTACATTTACATTATTTATAAATTTAAGTTTTCGAGTTATTTTTTTACTTAACTCCTTGTGTCGTTTCATGTTGTCAGGCTCGGGTGTGTATCTTGGTTGGTTCAAGGCCAGAAATTCTGACTCGTGTGAAATCTGTAATAGTGCTCTCTAATTGTTGGTTTTTAAACATGTAACAAGTTTATGTAAACAAAGTGATCTCTAATAGTGCTTACTAATTGTTGGTTTTTAAACATGTAGCAAGTTTAGGCCATAGGAGTTGATAGCTGTTGCAACATCCAATGGATTATCAATATGGAAAATGGCGTCAAACCCTGACCATAATCGAAGTTTTCCAGTTGAGAAAGTTGTCACGTTTCCTTGCCATGACAATGAGGTATATGTCCTCTTAGAAGTTAATGTATAATATTTGTATGAGTTATCCATCTTCAATGCAAAGGGATTTATAATCGAGTGTATGCATGTGAAATATTTAATTATAACAAATGTAATAAGAAAATCTAGAGTGTGAATTTGCAGTATTCTACAGTTACTTGACTCGAATCAAATTGAGTTTTTATGGCAGCAAGCTACCTAACTATTAGCGGTTGATCGGCAACGGCCCCAACTTCAAAAAATAACCGGTGGTGGTTCCACCTTTTCACATATTGTCAACTAATAGACCTTTACCAATAGAACCTTAATTTATTTTTGTCCCCTTATCCTTTTCGGTTTAGTAAAGTTTCATTGGTTTATAATATATGAAAAGGTGGGGCAACCATCGGTTATTTTTTAAGTTGGGACCGTTGTCGGCAAACGACTTCGGAACACCCGCTGCAACGCGCGGGCCTTCCCACTAGTAAATAATAATAAGTTAATATAAAGACAATTAAATAATTGAATTTAATATATATTACAAATAATCTTATATTCATGATTATATCTCTTCAACATTTTTAATTCTTAATAATTAATATTAGTTATTTACTTACCTATACTTTAATATATATCTCTACATTAATAAATAAAAAACATACTTATCAAAAAAAGAAGGGATAACCAAAAATTTATACATCCATCACTATTTGACATAAACAAAATGTTTATAATTTGTTATTATCGTTTTCACAAATGTTAAACATATGTATAAACAAAATATATATGTGTGTGTGTGTGTGTTTAATATATATAACCTTAGATCATGAACTAATTTCATTCCATCTTCTACTTTGATAACACTTTTTAATTAAACATGAAAATATTAATTCGAAATAAATATACTAATTTTTTTATTCAAAAACAAAATTCTTACTTCGTGAACGCATCATTTAAAGCGAGTAATATTATATTTTCTTTAATTTTATATGCCTAGTTCATATCCAGTTATATGTATTCATATCAAAATTATTTATGATGTGTGATTCAAGAAATAATATGAAATATAAAAAATAATTTAAAACTTATAACCGTTGTGTCCTTCAAACATGACCAAACTCAACAATAACATATTTATTTTAAAATACTCATTCATGGTTATATAAATGGAAGACACATTTATTTCTTCAAAGAACTCAATCAACTTCATGATTATCTTAAAGTCTTTCATTTTCTATCATAAAACCCATGTAATACATGGGTCTATAAACTAGTTGTAGAATATACGAGTTCTTTTAATGGCTTATATTATTATTATTTTCACCAATAATCTCAATTTAGTCCACTAAGAGGATTAACCTATAAGACATATGCCTCTATAAAGTGGGATAGTTTCACACCTAGAAAGGACTAATGTGTTCGTTTAATTAAAACATAGGGGGGTTGCATCTATCTATTGGATATAAATTTTGCATTATAATATCTTTCTCTTTAAACTTTATTATTGTTGAGCATGAGTTTTCGGGGTTATTAAGTTTTGTATTCATACTGAATTCTTTGTTTATGTTTAGTCTTAATAGAGTGAATTCGAAATTTTGTCCTTTATCTTTATACACTTCTTCAATCAGCATCATGTCTATGTGATGACCAATTAACTGAGTAAACTGACTTTTGTCATGAGATCTTTTATAGTTCGATTAACCCTATTTAGTAGTGTGAGTCAACCTACTCTATGTCACCCAACAAGCTACTAGGTTTTTCATCAACCGAACAAGTTATTTGTGAATCAGTTTCTGATAATCAGTTCTTTGATAATCAGTTTTTGATAATCAGTTCTTTGATAATCAGTTTTTGATAATCTGAATGCCGCATGATGGTGATAATCAATTATTTGTGAATAGGTTGATTTAGGTATTTTGGTTTTAGTATTTCAGGTTTGTTTGTGATGTTTTTGTTCTGTTTTGTTCTGTTTGTTTTGTTTGTTTTGTTTTTGTTCTGCTTTGTTCTGTTTGTTTGTTTTGTTTTGTTTTTGTTTTATGCTATCGTAGTAGTATCAAAACATGAGGTTTGTTTGTGATATTTTTTGTGAAAATATTGTACAAAATGGTTGTGGATGTAAAGATACGCAAAACACCAACTACAAAGGCCAGAACACTTGACAACCTCCTAGAAGATGGTGCGGTGCACATAAGGAACTGACTGATCAAAACTATCAATTGCATATGAATGAATATAACCCCAATGGCAGATATATAATTAGCGAGCTCTGGAATTTCAAAGAAAATCGAAGAGCTACACTAAAGGGGGTTATCAGCTACATTCCGAAGTGCACCAGTCAGTAAACATCCACAATTTCTTTCTTTGGTATGATGTTTTGTCTCTCTATTGTATGTTACGGTCTTTTATTATCGAGTCTGTAAGTTCCGTCAAGTCTACGAAGTTGGATATCCTTCTATCATTCTTGGTATTATGTTTTGTCTCTGTATTGTATGTATAATGCAAGTTTATATTGTTTGCTTAAATCAATGATTTATAAAACTTTGAGTTGACACTTTATAAAAGTTTACATTTAATATACAATTTAGGCTTTAATAATTTGTTATATATAGTATACATTTAAATTATTAGATTGCATTTATTTAAAAAGAGTTAATTTGAATTATTAAATCAATGATTTCTTAACAAAAAAGCAAGAAAAGAATTTAGGGGCTCAGGTTGATGTTTCACACAAACCACAGGGACGCAAAGTGTTATGAATATATGCCAAAAGACGGTCTTACCCCTGGCTCAAACAGTCAAACAGACGGAACATTGACGGGAGGACTCAAAGTGTTATGAATTCATAAGCTCAGGGGCTCAAAAAACGAAAAAATGAATTTAGATGCTCAGGTTGATGTTTCACACAAACCACAGGGACGCAAATTGCATTTTTCTCATTAAAAAATAAAAAAAAAAAAACAAAAAAAGATGGGCCCACCCCTCATCTTCTTCTCTTTCTAACCCACCACCACCACCACCATCAACCCACAATCTAGGATAAACTAATGATTTTAAACTAGTGGCAATAAAGAATCTGATTTCCACCTCCTTGATGGCAACAAAGTTTAAGTCCCTTTCATGACCAGCAAGAAAAAACAATTCGTTCGTGAACATGATGATTTGAAAGTACTGGGTCTTCCCTACTTGAAAGGACAAGATAACCGCAAGTTCACAATGTACTTTTACCTGCAAGATGCAAAAGACGGCCTTCCGTCTTTATTGCAGAAAATCGGTTCCGCGTCTGATTTTTTTGACCGCCACATTCCACGCCAAAAAGTACAACTCGAACAGTTTTTGTTACCAATATTGGTTGGTGCATATTTTGTATGTCCGTCACTATGCGAATAGGCTAGATAGAGCGTGCGTTGAATATTGTATTGTAACGCCCCGCGTTTTCATAACTTTCCATATATAGAAACCATTGTTCATATTCCTTTTTTTATTTTTTGGAAACTTTGTATCCTATTAATCGTCGTTTCGTTTTAAATGTCGAAAAATCTGTCTTTAATCTAATCCGTTATAAAAATGGGTATTTATTCATGGTTTAATTAATTAAATTAATTGATTTTACTATTTAAAAGTTTATTTTTATAATAAACCAGTTAGTCTCATTAACTTTTAAGGCTAGTAAATGCAAACTAACTTAGTTAATTGTAAAGTTAGTGTTCTTTTTGAAAATAACATAAGTTAACCTAACTAAATTATACATCAGGGACCGAATGTGAAAATTCTGAAACTATTGATTTAGTTAAAACAAAATAAATAGGACGTGCACAACCCTAGCCGCATACTTTCACTAATCAGTCATCTTTCCCTCCTGCCCTTTTGTCTTCTCTACTAAACAAGAACCCACACATCAGACTTCATCTTTTCCCTCTCAATTCTCTTTGCCTACAACTTTATCTTCAAGGAAATCAACATTTACCTTCTCTAACTTACACCTGCAAATAAAAGCATCAGGCCTCTCATCTCACAACACACTCACACCTACCCCTACCCCTTCCCTCCCTCTCGGTTCGTAATCCGACAACCACACCCCAAACCCCCTTTGTTAATCTGTCACATGGCATCAGCGAGGGTAGCGCCGGCAGCGGCTAAACAGACAAAGATGGAACCGACGACTACAACAGCGACGGCTGTGGTTTCGGGGCTCGAGACGGCGGTGACAGAGGCGGTTCAAGTGAGCGACAGAGATAGATGTGGATAAGAGAGGGAATGACTGCATCTGTGGTGGTGCTCGACAGAACCGTCAGTGACGGTGCGCCGTGACGGCGGCTGTGGTGCTTCGACTCCGGCGAGACATCTGGTAAACCCTTCACCTTCTTCTTTCATTTCGGTTTCCTTTCTTTTGATCTAATGTAAGATACTGACAATGTTTCGTTTGTTTGGGTTCGGGTTCGGCTTAAAGTTTGATCTCGGCTCAGATTCTCGTGTTCGGTTCACACAGATTCGGGTTCGGTTCAAGAGGCGTGTCGGGGCAGATTGCTGCTCGGGTTACGACTTGATGTTCGGGCTTCGGTTCGGTCGAACCCGGTCAACTGTCGGGTCAAAGCCGGTCAGCACCGATCGAATAGTCAACGCGGGTCAAATCCGGTCAACTGACGGGTCGACGATTCCTTCGAGACTTGGTAAATATTTAAACAACGCGAATCTTATCATTTCCTTTTATGTTTTGAATAAGTATTATTTATCTAAAAATCGAACTCGAATTGATATAGTTAGTAACTAATTACATTTTTCCTAGCACATCCTTATATACATTGTTTACAAACATTGATTAATCGTTGAATTTTAAGTATTATATTGACAACTTGTATTGTCGGGATCGTCCAAAAACAGAGGAAACTCTGTCCGTTTTTCGTAAAATTCCGTAAATCGAAACGCGTTAATTTTATAAAACAAAACCTTTCGAAGTTCTAATATTTTTATAAATAAAATATACACTATTATTATTTTGTGTTAATTAATGGTCGAACCACTAATGAAAACGCATTGGATTCAATTAAATTTTTATAACAGTAATTATAAATGTAAATTTATTTAATTAAATTATTTATTTAATTTCTTTTCTTTTTGACAAAACTTCTATAATATTTTTGATAAACTTAGATTAAAATCTTTGTAAACTTTATATACCAAAAAAATATATATACTTAACCATCGACTAGTTATACTCTAAGTTCTACTTCGAATCCTCCGTCATAATTTCCGAATACTCATACACCTTCGCTTGCCCATATAGGGTGACATCGGTGTTCCATCATCCTAACCTCTCACTCGTCGACACTTGGATAATCGGAAGACTTAGCAATTTTGTGAGTATACTCGATCCCTTTTTCCCCTTTACACTTTGGGATGCAACATGTATATGCCTATTCAAAACAACTTTTATGCTTAAACAAAACATATTCTATCTATGAACATGACATGAAACTATTGTGAATATTTGCTATGCTTGTATGCTCTATGAACGATTTGGAACGTTATATGCTCATTAACTTTGCTAGCCCACCTTAACAATTATAGCGCTATAAGATTGACGCCCCGCCCGTTATTCTTGTGGGTATTGTTAAGTAAAACTTTACCACCCCGCTAAACTTTTGGGATTAGGCTTGTTATGCGTTGTATTCTTGGGTTTGATCATATTGTACGCCAAAAATTGCATTGCTAGTAAATTTATTCATTATGTAACATGTTGGATATGAGTTTTTTATATTCTATTATGCTATGTAAATAAACTTGTATACTCGCCTTTGCTTTTGCATTGAAACTCTATTTTAATACATGTTGCAGGTTAATTGATGAAGTATGGACAAATGATGAAACGAGATTTAGGGTGGACTAGATACACACCTAGATTAATCTATCTTATATTGTTATGTTTTGTTACGAAACAATGTTGTTTTCTTTATTTGAATTTTGTATGACTTTAGTATTGGAAATGAAATTTGAATTTAATTGAATAATGTCACATAGTGTTATGAAGTCTCTTGCAATCTATACACATTTCGTCTCATCCCGATGTTTCCGCCATCGGTTGGGGTGTGACAGATTGGTATCAGAGCCATAAGTATAGGGAATTAGGAAAAGTAGGAATGCTTTTACCTAGTCTATAGTTTTAGAGTCTTATTTTTACATTTTTCTTGAAACTACTTGCATGCTACTTTAATTACTTCTTATTTATCCTCTTTTATCTTTTAAAGGTATATGCCATTTATGTGTTAATACTTGATATGCAATTCTTATGTGTTAATACTTGTTTCATTATGCGTTAATATTTGTTTTAATATTCCATTCTTTATGTGTTATTCTTGACATGTTTATCCTTGTTTATTAATATTCAACATACGCTTTTCCTCATACATTTTACTCGACTATTTTAAATCCGTAAACACTCGTATTATACAAATGAGACGAATTCACCAAAATAGACGTGAAACAAACAATTTGGTGAACGACTCTCAATCTACCTATTTCTTTTTACACGAAATATTGTCATTATGCTAGGAGTGAAATCCACATCTTAATGGTAAATTTCAAATTTCAAATTCTAGTGGACCCTCGTCAACGTGTCAAAATTAAATTTTGACCCGACGAGTACCAACCACACTTAGGATACGAAATCGTCAAGTTAGGGGTGAAACCCGCACCTTGTCGACTAGTTCCACTCCTTCATTTTCAAAAATCTCGCCAAGTCTTGAATTTTCGATTGAATTGGAACGTGTAGTAACCGGAAGGGTAAATACCGTTAACCGACACGTCGGCAAGAGTATTTCACCTATTAGGCTAAAGCATGCTCTCAAATTCAAAAGACTCTCCGACCACTTTGGTTAGTCAACGTTCCGTCTTGGAACCATCCAAATTTCTTTTTATCAAGCCTACGCTTTATTATTTTCAATCTTTTATGATGAAACCCACTCTTATCAATTTTGAATCATTTTTGGTATGTCACTTTTGCGCATACATTATACTATTATTTTTCATACGATTATACATTATTAGCATGCATGATTTCACGGAATTTTATTTACGCTTTTGTAACAACGAGCAGAGACATATCATCGAGATAGGAGTGATTTCCTTACCTTGACGATTAACTCCGCTTCTTTTCTCATCTTACGACGACCTCACCAACGAATTAGGGGTGATTCCCTTACCTAGGTGATCGTTACCAATACTTCCTTTTAATAAACTATATTATGTAAACATGATCATGATATTTCCTAAATCGTTTATCATTCGTTAAAATCCCTACTTATTTCAAATGCACATGGTTGCAAAAGTCGCCAGGCGTTCCCTAGTCGGTCGACCGAGGAGTTGAGAGTACTCGGCCTAGGCGGAGAGTACTCGAGGAGTACTCGGACATGTTAAATTATAAAGAAATTAGTTTTTGAAAATTAAATATATGTCAAATAACATAAATTTACTAATATCTATAACAAAATACGTGAAAATGATATTCATTCTTTAATATGATAGGCAGAGAAATTATGTTTTCTTATTTTTTAAGTCAAACTCAGCCCGAGTTGACCTACTAGATATGATTTTGGCCGAGGTTGACCGCGTTTGACCGATTCTGAGTAATTAGGCGGAGTCAAAGAAAGTCGCCTCGGCAGCTTGCCTTGTAGCGACTACTCGGGGAGTACTCGGCCTTGGAAACCTTATTTTACAACCATGTGTAATATATTCAAACGTGTATCTTATACCGCAATCTATTTTCACATCACTCGCATGCACAAAATTTAATGTTACCTTAAACACTTTTACCTCGATTTTCAAAGTTTCACGAAGTGCTACTCATCAACTTAGACGGTCTAACAAATTCATTGCCCACGAAATTTATATTCAACGTAACCATTGAAACAAGCTCATCGCATATCATTAAACTAGAGATTTCCTATATTTTTTTTTTTGTTTATTGAGAATCAAACCAACTTTTCGCACATGCCTATGAAATATTACCAAAAAAAATATCCAAACATTTACTGAAACTCCTTTCAAAAAAAAGAGAAAAATAATAATAAGACAGTTTATTAAAAGTCGCTCTTCAACAAGCACTAAGTTAATATACCAAATTCCTTTTCTAAGTATCAATTTTTTTCACAAGAATCTGTAAACTACGGAGTTTCTGATATAAAAATTTCTTAAAACGATGCAAACTTATTAATCTACAGAACTTTTCAAAACCTCACTCGATACGTCAGATAAATTCAAAACACGTGGGCAAGGAAAATTCATAGCAACCAATAATTTCAACTATATCAATTCTCCTGAAACCATAGTAGCATTTTCATTCCTTTACAAGGTACCTTTTTCGCATAACCAATAAACGTTTTATACTCTCTTTACATTCACAAACTAGAGTCTATATTTTGTGACAAGTCTATCTATTTTAACTTCACGTTCTGCGCAAACAACTATATACGCATATCATTTTACACGTTTTAGTCAATATCTCACAACAATCACATGCGTGTCACTCATTCCCTTTTTCTTTCATAATCAAAACTTTTAATCGTTTACGCGCATAAACTCGTGTAGTTCGATTTATACTATAAACAAAGTCACTATTTCCTATATCTATACTTATACATTTTATGACTTCACTAATGTTAACAGTTACACATTTATGTTATACTCATGATTCAAAATTCATACGTTTTACGTTATACATACACCCCCCAATTAAACATTTACGATGTACTTACATTCATGTTTATATTACATACGTATAAATATTCATGTTTATATATTTTATGTTCTCATTTACACATATAAAACTTTGGTTACACTTATATTCATACACATATATTTTATTTATACTTAAATCTTCATGTTTTACACCTATATTCGCGTTCATATCTATGCACATACATCTTATGTTCACACTTATACTCGTATTCATACTCATACACTTTGTGTTTATACTTATACTCATGTTTGTACTCACACTATACTCATTTTTCATACACATTATGCTTATACTTTTACTCATACTCATGTCATGCGTTTTGTATTTATGCTCACGTGCGTGTTCATATTTAAACTTATACTGATATTCATACTCAAAATTCATACGTTAGCATCGTACGTGAGCGAAACCCTAGGGATTCGCTTACGTTGACCTTATACTATTTGGAACACAAACATGCTTATATGCTACAACCCTCTTTATACGCAATCTTATTTTCAGAATTTAGTAATACCTTAAATTCATACGCAACTAGTACAAGCTATGCGGATCATGCGACGATCGGTATAATCGCGGGTGCACACGGGATTATAGTGATGGGCGTATGAGAATCATAGAGTGTGCTACTGCGTATGGTAAGATATGGAACGTAACATTACACCAAATACGAGACGGACGTCACATGGTCAAAACATGGTGGATATGTCGTTGATACTTCCTATACATAAGTGTTTTCATCATGTTTCCAAACTTTCGTAAAGCGTGCCATGAGAAATTCAGTGCCTTACAGACCTTTTGGACCTAATACGAACTCTAAACAACTCGCAAACACACTATATTCGATTATCCACGACGAGACCTCATTCTTAATGCACCACTTTTGTCTATCCGTTACGTATGCCATTCTTATACTTGTAATCGTTTATTAGATCAATCGTTCACCCTTATATCTCAATTATTCTCCGTTGTCTCAAACTCCAAAGCCTCAATTTTAAACAATCCTCTTCGGTTTGCCAAAACCCTTTCGAGTCTTCCTCTTGAATAAATTTCGGGACGAAATTTCCTAAAGGAGGGGAGACTGTAACGCCCCGCGTTTTCATAACTTTCCATATTTAGAAACCATTGTTCATATTCCTATTTTTATTTTTTGGAAACTTTGTATCCTATTAATCGTCGTTTCGTTTTAAATGTCGAAAAATCTGTCCTTAATCTAATCCGTTATAAAAATGGGTATTTATTCATGGTTTAATTAATTAAATTAATTGATTTTACTATTTAAAAGTTTATTTTTATAATATACCAGTTAGTCTCGTTAACTTTTAAGGCTAGTAAATGCAAACTAACTTAGTTAATTGTAAAGTTAGTGTTCTTTTTGAAAATAACATAAGTTAACCTAACTAAATTAAACATCAGGGACCGGATGTGCAAATTCTGAAACTATTGATTCAGTTAAAACAAAATAAATAGGACGTGCACAACCCTAGCTGCATACTTTCACTAATCAGTCTTCTTTCCTTCCTGCCCTTTTGTCTTCTCTACTAAACAAGAACCCACACATCAGACTTCATCTTTTCCCTCTCAATTCTCTTTGCCTACAACTTTATCTCCAAGGAAATCAACATTTACCTTCTCTAACTTACACCTGCAAATGATAGCATCAGGCCTCTCATCTCACAACACACTCACACCTACCCCTTCCCTCCCTCTCGGTTCGTAATCCGACAACCACACCCCAAACCCCCTTTGTTAATCTGTCACATGGCATCAGCGAGGGTAGCGCCGGCAGCGGCTAAACAGACAAAGATGGAACCGACGACTACAACAGCGACGACTGTGGTTTCGGGGCTCGAGACGGCGGTGACAGTAGCGTTTCAAGTGAGCGACAGAGAGAGATGTGGATGAGAGAGGGAATGACTGCATCTGTGGTGGTGCTCGACAGAACCGTCAGCGACGGTGCCGCCGTGGCGGCGGCTGTGGTGCTTCGACTCCGGCGAGACATCTCGTAAACCCTTCACCTTCTTCTTTCATTTTGGTTTACTTTCTTTTAATCTAATGTAAGATACTGACAATGTTCCGTTTGTTCGGGTTCGGGTTCGGCTTAAAGTTTGATCTCGGCTCAGATTCTCGTGTTCGGTTCACAGGATTCGGGTTCGGTTCAAGAGGCGTGTCGGGGCAGATTGCAGCTCGGGTTACGACTTGATGTTCGGGCTTCGGTTCGGTCGAACCCGGTCAACTGTCGGGTCAAAGCCGGTCAGCACCGATCGAATAGTCAACGCGGGTCAAATCCGGTCAACTGACGGGTCGACGACTCCTTCGAGACTTGGTAAATATTTAAACAACGCGAATCTTATCATTTCCTTTTATGTTTTGAATAAGTATTATTTATGTAAAAATCGAACTCGAATTAATATAGTTTGTAACTAATTACATTTTTCCTAGCACATCCTTATATACATTGTTTACAAACATTGATTAATCGTTGAATTTTGAGTATTATATTGACAACTTGTATTGTCGGGATCGTCCAAAAACAGAGGAAACTCTGCCCGTTTTTCGTAAAATTCCGTAAATCGAAACCCGTTAATTTTATAAAACAAAACCTTTCGAAGTTCTAATATTTTTATAAATAAAATATGCACTATTATTATTTTGTGTTAATTAATGGTCGAACCACTAATGAAAACGCATTGGATTCAATTAAATTTTTATAACAGTAATTATAAATGTAAATTTATTTAATTAAATTATTTATTTAATTTCTTTTCTTTTTGACAAAACTTCTATAATATTTTTGATAAACTTAGATTAAAATCTTTGTAAACTTTATATACAAAAAAATATATATATACTTAACCATCGACTAGTTATACTCTAAGTTCTACTTCGAATCTTCCGTCATAATTTCCGAATACTCATACACCTTCGCTTGCCCATATAGGGTGACATCGGTGTTCCATCATCCTAACCTCTCACTCGTCGACACTTGGATAATCGGAAGACTTAGCAATTTTGTGAGTATACTCGATCCCTTTTTCCCCTTTACACTTTGGGATGCAACATGTATGCCTATTCAAAACAACTTTTATGCTTAAACAAAACATATTCTATCTGTGAACGTGACATGAAACTATTGTGAATATTTGCTATGCTTGTATGCTCTATGAACGATTTGGAACGTTATATGCTCATTAACTTTGCTAGCCCACCTTAACAATTATAGTGCTATAGGATTGACGCCCCGCCCGTTATTCTTGTGGGTATTGTTAAGTTAAACTTTACCACCCCGCTAAACTTTTGGGATTAGGCTTGTTATGCGTTGTATTCTTAGGTTTGATCATATTGTACACCAAAAAATGCATTGCTAGTAAACTTATTCATTATGTAACATGTTGGATATGAGTTTTTTTTTATTCTATTATGCTATGTAAATAAACTTGTATACTCGCCTTTGCTTTTGCATTGAAACTCTATTTTAATACATGTTGCAGGTTAATTGATGAAGTATGGACAAATGATGAAACGAGATTTAGGGTGGACTAGATACACACCTAGATTAATCTATCTTATATTGTTATGTTTTGTCACGAAACAATGTTGTTATCTTTATTTGAATTTTGTATGACTTTAGTATTGGAAATGAAATTTGAATTTACTTAAATATTGTCACATAGTGTTATGAAGTCTCTTGCAATCTATACACACTTCGTCTCATCCCGATGTTTCCGCCATCGGTTGGGGTGTGACATGTATAGATTAGTGTGAAAACGGAACGAGTTTTAAGTGTTAAAGCCCTTTCGTGCGAAAGGGTCTTTCGTGCGAAAGGGGTCACCTCCCTTCTGTGAAGAGAGTCCCTCTCGTCCCTAGTGCTTTCGTACGAAAGGCCAGTGCCTATATATAGGGGACTTGGGTTCTCTCATTTGTGAGTTTTGGAGTTCCCAGAGGGGAAACGCTGGCAAAATTTCCCCAGAAATTCAACTACTAGAAAACTGTCTACTTTGTGATAGCCAAATTTGTAGCAAATTTGTAAGAAATTGGTCTTACATACCGATTTGCTACAAATTGTGTTAGTTTGCTACAAATTGGCGACAAATTTAACATTTTATTTTTGAAAAATATATGTTTTTTTCTAAAATTGATAAATTAACAAATAAAATAACTTTTTTTGTAGGAAAACTATCGTAACTAGTGATAGTTTCCTATAAAATTCTGACAAATTTAACATTTCATTTTTAAAAATTATCTATTTTTTTAAAATTGATAAGTAACAATTAAATTAACTTTTTTTTGTCAAAAATCTATAGCAAGTGATGTGAGTTTGCTACAAATTTTAGACAAATTTAACGTATTATTTTAAAATTATCTATTTTTCTAAAATTGAATAAGAACAAATAAATTGACTTATTTTTTTTAGGAAATCCGTATCAACTAGTGTCAATTTGCTACAAATTTCCGACAAATTTAACAGTTTATTTTTTAAAAATTGTTTGTTTTTCTAAAATTGATAAATAACAGATAAAATAACTTTATGTTTGTAGAAAATCTGTAGGAACTGTTGTCAATTTCCTACAAATTATCGATAAATGTAAAATTTTATTTTCAAAATTATATGTTTTTTATAATTGATAAATAACAAGTAAAAGTTTATTTTTTGTAGGAAATCTGTAGCTACTGGTGTTAGTTTGCTACAAATTGCCGACAAATTTAACATTTTATTTTTAAAAAAATATATATTTTTTTAAAATTGATAAATTAACAAATAAAAAAAACTTTTTGTAGGAAATCTGTAGTAACTAGTGCTAGTTTGCTACAAATTTAACATTTTTTTTAAATTACTTATTTTTCTAAAATTGATAATAACAAATAAATTAACTTATTTTTTTTAGGAAATACGCAACTAAATTAACTTTTTTTTGTCAAAAATCTATAGCAAGTGATGTGAGTTTGCTACAAATTTTGGACAAATTTAACGTATTATTTTAAAATTTTCTATTTTTCTAAAATTGAATAATAACAAATAAATTAACTTATTTTTTTTTTGTAGGAAATCCGTAGCAACTAGTGTCAATTTGCTACCAATTTCCGACAAATTTAACAATTTATTTTAAAAATATTTATTTTTCTAAATTTGATAAATAATAAATAAATTAACTTTTTTTTTTGTCAAAAATATGTAGCAAGTGGTGCCAGTTTGCTACAAATTTCCGACAAATTTAGAAATTTTATTTTTTAAATTATTTATTTTGTTGTGGGTACAAATATTACAAAATTATAATCTATTTTGTCGGAATTTTGTCGAAAAGCTAATTAATGTTGTGACGAAATTGCTACAAATGGTAGTTGTGTGACAATTTTGTCAGAAAATTGAAGAAAAGTTTTGAGATTTTTTTGTTTTTCTTTTTTGTGAGAAAACTGTAGAAAAATTGTAACAAAAATTGAGTTGTGAGAAATTTGTAGGTAACTTTTGTAGAAAAATATGTAGTTTTCTAGTAGTGTTCGCTAGCTTGTAAAAGATGTAAACTCTTAATGAAGCATTCAACTTATGGATGTCAATGCTGCTTCTACTCCTTTCTTATCAATAACATTCATGGTTTCGTCGGTCTTTTAAAATTGATACCAGCTTACGCAGCTAGATCTTCCAGGTATGAATTCGATTTTTAGCTCCAGAAACTTGAAGGCTCTTAATTGGTACCAGAATTCAGTTGCAATTGGTACACACGATCAAATTGGCTAACACCCAAACGGTTTTATTATTGGAGAAAACTAACTCAAAAACTCCAAATTACAAATCCATACCCATTGTTCACGATATATATAATCTAGCCTATACAATTAGACTATAACTAGAATTCTATTTTAATTAATCTCACAAATTATCTAAACAATTCCTATTCTAACTCAAGTAGGAAACTAGATAATTATCCACCATTTTAATTAACTTGATTTGTAGGTATTCGACTTGTCTAAGAATTAGATTAGACATTATTAATTATTAATCTAATATATATATAAGAATTACTTACCTAACAATAAAAGATCATGAGTAATTTAAGGATTATCTAATAGGGGGGTATTACACGGTCCTCCCAACCGCCGAGGTGATCCAACCTCGCAGACCGGCACCCAGCAAGCCTGAGTCTGGGGGTAAATCCGCTACCGTAGGGGCATTGGGAACGAGCAAGACCCAATGATTTTAAGGATTATCTAATATGGATATAGTTAAATGTACATGTTAGAATGCGGGTTGGTGGCCATTGGGCTGACACCCAATGATTTTAAGGATTATCTAATATGGATATAGTTAAATGTACATGTAAGGCGTGTCCCTATAAGTTTACATTAGTATATAGTATAGATTTAGAACACTGAATACTTTTGAAATATCTTATAATAATAATAATAATAATAATAATAATAATAATAATAATAATAATAATAATAATAATAATAATAATAATAATAATATATTTATAATTATCTCATGAAACTTAACAAACTAATAACGTAGGACTAGGATTTAATTATCAGGATAAGTCTTAATATCGACATAATAGGGATTTCAAATATCTAAACAAGCGTCAATGACTTTATATAATCAACCAAAAGCCTATTCTCCATTATCAAGAAAACTATCGTCTCTGTTAGAGGGGACGGGGCGGTCCCGTGATGGCCATTGAGCACGCGTGAAACAACCACGCTACACCGCCGCCAGTCAATTTATAACGCGTGAACATTTCAACGCGTTAACCTGAGCACGCGTGAAACTTTCCATTTTTGACCGTTTTTTTTTTTGAACGTTGCCTTTTTACCGTTTATTCCAATTTTTTGACCGTTTGAATATTGTTGTTTTTATATAAATACCCACATTTTCAATACACTCAATACAAAAAACCTCTCAACAATTCTCACACTCAATACAAAAATCTCACACTCAATACAAAAAATTCAAAAAACTCTCAACTATTTTACAAGAAATATGGAAGGTTCAAGCAAGAGAGGTGGTGGATCGAAAAAAAGAGGTGGCGGTTCGGGTACGAAGAAAATAAGTTTATTAAAAACAGTTTATAAAAAACAGTTTTTTATTAAAAAAACAGTTTATTAAAAAAACAGTTTTTTATAAAAAAAACAGTGTTTTTATAAAAAAACAGTTTTATATATAAAAACAGTTTATAAAAACAAAAGAGTTTTATAACATTTTATTTTTTTTGTAGAGCCGAAACCCACAAAGTGGAAACCCACAAAGTGGAGCGAGCGAGGCGACGATCATGCAACAAGCCACCGAAATGTATGTTTCGAAATATGCGAACAAGTTGATGGACCGATTTAAAATATGCGAAACATACCAGTTATTTAAAATATGCGAAACGTACCAGTTATTTTACAAAAGAGTTGATGGACCGATTTAAAAGAAGATGCATTTCCTGTTGACGACTTTGAAAGTAGTGTACGTTCTGAGTACCCCGATGCCCGAAGAAGTGACGAATGAACCGCTGGAACTAACTAGGAAGCGTGGAAAGTGGCTGAATGATGATTACATCTGTCGTGGGCATATTCTGAATGGTATGTGTGACTCTCTTTTTGATATATATCAAAATGTTGAATCTGCAAAAGAACTGTGGGAATTACTAGAGGCCAAATACATGGCTGAAGACACATCCAGTAAGAAATTCTTAGTCAGTGATTTTATGAATTATAAAATGATTGATGATAGATCCGTCATGGAACAATATAATGAATGTCTAAGAATTCTGGGTCAATTCGAACAACATGGTTTAAAGATGGATGAAGCAATTTCTGTTCCATCTATCATTGATAAACTTCCTCCTTCTTGGAAAGATTTTAAACATACTTTAAAACATAAGAAGGAGGAAATGAATCTGGTTGAACTTGGAAGTTGTTTTCGAATTGAGGAGTCTTGTCGGGCCATGGAAAAGGTTAACAAAGATAAACATGTTGGTGGGTCTTCTGTTAACATGGTGGAAGAAAGTGGTCCTAGTTCTAAAAATTCTAACAAGGGAAACAACAAAAGGAAGTTTCAAAGTGGGTCTAACAAGAAGAACAAGGCTGTGAAACATTCAAAACAGACTAAGGATGAGGGCTGTTGGAAGTGTGGTAAACCAGGACACTTCAAGAAAGATTGTCGTGTTGGTAAAGCCAAGAACGAAACTGGTACTAGTGGATCCTCTAAGGATCCAAAGCAACAAGGTCAGAAATTAAACTTTAATTATAATTCGGATGTGAATTATGTTTCACTAATTTCTGAAGCATTTTATGTGCAGGATGATTCTGTTGCTTGGTGGTATGACTCGGGAGCAACAAGTCACGTATGTAAGGATCGAAGATGGTTCAAGGACCTTACATTAATTGAAGATGGATCTGTTTTAAAGATGGGAAATGTTGCAACCGAGCCAATCCACGGAATTGGAAGTGTAGTACTAGTATTTACTTCTGGAAAAACTCTAAGTTTAAGTAATGTATTGTATGTACCTGGCATTCGGAAAAACTTGTTATCCGGTATTGTATTAAATAATTGCGGGTACAAACAAGTGTTAGAATGTGACAAGTATATCTTGTCAAAACATGGTTCTTTTATCGGATTTGGTTACTTATGTAATGGTATGATTATGTTAAATCTAGAAGTGCCGTTTAGTGATGATTCTGTTTGTATGATTGATTCTGTATCTAGTGTAAATTTGTCTAAATCTGAATTATGGCATGCTAGATTAGGACATGTACACAATAAACGCATTATGGAAATGTCTAAAATGAGCTTAATTCCGGCAGTAAATTTAACAAATGAAAAATGCCATATCTGCAAGTTGAACAAAATAACTAGAAAACCCTTTATGCAACATGTTACTAGAGAAAGTAAACTGTTAGATTTGATACATAGTGATTTATGTGATTTTCATGGTACACCATCATTAGGTAACAAGAAGTATGTTGTAACCTTTATAGATGATGCTACTAGATTTTGTTATGTTTACTTGTTACATGCAAAAGACGAAGCTCTGGAAAAGTTTAAAATCTATAAACAAGAAGTAGAGCTTCATCAAAGCGGATTGATCAAAACTCTACATACCGATAGAGGTGGTGAGTATTTTGATCCGGTGTATTTCCAATCAACTGGAATAATACACCATACCACAGCTCCTTACACACCGGAACAAAATGGTGTGGCGGAAAGGAAGAATAGGACACTAAAAGAGATGGTTAATACCATGTTGTCCCATTCGGGTCTAAATAATGGGTTTGGGGAGAGGCGATGTTGACGGCTTGCTATTTGTTAAACCGGGTTCCTAATAAAAGGAACAAAACAACCCCTTTTGAGCTTTGGTATAAAAAGCCACCCGAGTTGCAAAAACTGAGAGTTTGGGGTTGTAGAGCCGTGGTAAGGCTCAATGATCCTAAGATAAGAAACTTAGGGGAAAGAGGTATAGAATGCATTTTCATTGGATATGCGGAGAATTCATTTGCTCACAGGTTCTATGAAATAGAACCAAATGACCACGTTTCAGTACATACGGTCATTGAGGCAAGAAGTGGAAATGTAGAATATGATGAAGAGAGATTCACATCTATACCTAGGCCAAAGGATATGAATCCTTCTTTAAAGATTTCTAGTGGAAAAGAAATTATGCCTTCAACTAGCACTGAACCAAGAAGGAGTTCGAGAGAAAGAAAGGCCAAGTCTTATGGTGACGACTTTCAATTGTACTTAGTTGAAGGATCGAGGGTTGATATTAATTTTCAATATCAATATTGTTTCAATGTCGATGAGGATCCAAAGACATTTAGTGAAGCAATGGCTTCAAGGGATGTTTCCTTTTGGAAAGAAGCCATCCAAGATGAAGTGGATTCTATCTTGCAAAATAACACTTGGAAATTGGTGGATTTATCTCCCGGTTGTAAACCATTAGGAAGTAAATGGATCTTCAAGAGGAAGATGAAGGTGGATGGCACTATTGATAAGTTCAAAGCCAGATTAGTAATCCAGGGGTTTAGACAAAAGGAGGGTATTGACTTCTTTGATACATATGCTCCTGTAGCAAGGATATCTACCATTAGATTATGATTAGCACTTGCTGCTATACATAATCTTAAAATTCACCAAATGGATGTGAAAACTGCATTTTTAAATGGTGAATTAGATGAGGAGATTTACATGAAACAACCAGAAGGGTTTGTTATGCCTGGGAGTGAAAACAAGGTGTGTAAACTAATTAAATCTCTTTATGGCTTGAAGCAAGCACCTAAACAGTGGCATCAAAAGTTTGATGAGATTGTGTTGTCTAATGGTTTTGTTTTAAACCAAGCAGATAAATGTGTTTATAGCAAGTTTGATGCTTCTGGAAACGGAGTCATGATCTGTTTGTACGTAGATGATATGTTGATTTTTGGTACTAACCAAGATCAAGTTGACAGAACAAAGGAATTTTTATCATCTAAGTTTGCTATGAAGGATATGGGGGAGGCTGAGGTGATTTTAGGTATTAAAATCAAACGTGAGAACAGGGGCATTTCAATCTCTCAATCCCACTATATTGAGAAGATCCTGAACAAGTTTAATTTCAAGGATTGTTCTCCCGCAAGTACTCCTGTTGATCCTAGTTTGAAGTTGTTACCTAATAAAGGTATTGCAGTATCTCCACTTGAGTACTCGAGAGCAATTGGATCACTTATGTACGCTATGATCAGTACCAGACCAGATATAGCGTATGCTGTTGGAAAGCTTAGTAGATTTACTAGCAATCCTAGCACTCATCACTGGCAAGCATTAGGTCGAGTATTCAAATACTTGAAAGGAACCATTGATTATGGTCTGACTTACATTGGATTTCCTTCAGTGATTGAAGGATATTCAGATGCAAGTTGGATAAACAATAAGGAAGATCATTCTTCCACAAGTGGTTGGGTATTCCTACTTGGGGGAGGTGCTATTTCTTGGGCTTCAAAGAAACAGACTTGCATAACTGACTCAACTATGGAATCTGAGTTTGTAGCCTTAGCGGCAGCTGGTAAAGAAGCTGAGTGGCTAAGAAACCTGATTTATGAGATTCCATTGTGGCCCAAACCTATATCCCCCATTTCTATAAGGTGTGATAGTGAAGCTACATTGGCTAAAGCATATAGTCAAGTGTATAATGGCAAGTCAAGACACTTAGGTGTGAGACATAGCATGGTTCGTGAGCTCATCATGCATGGTGTGATTTCGGTTGAGTATGTCAGAACTCAACAGAACTTAGCTGATCATTTAACCAAAGGGTTAACTAGAGATCTCGTGAAAGTATCAGCTGTGGGATCAGGGTTAAAGTCCATCTGAGAACTCTCATGTTAAGATACCCAATTCCCACCTAATATGACGTTAGGTGCAGAATTCAATGTGGAAAGCTTAACATCTAGAGTTTGGAACACAACATTAAATCGTCCCAAAGGTATGTGTTTAGATCTGCAAGTTAAGGAAGGTTGAGGTATATCTTCTTAATAGCTCTTTTGAAAAATTGCATTTGCAGGTGCAAGAGTAAAAGAGCTACCTATATGAGCATGAAGTTTAGCTGCTTCAAGAAGCTTGGACTTGGCTTTGATATGCTTATGAAGGATAGGGACACAGGCTAGTAAAAGATAGTGTCAAGTTAGATCTATGTATGTAAACTAATGTGTATATTATCTTCATGTATTCACTATGGATATTAAGGGTTCAATCCTTAGTGACACCCTTAAATTCGAATATTTGGAATGTGTAATATACTAATATGAAATTCAATCGTCACGACATTTCATTTATGCATTAGTTTGTTTTGGTTTGCTGTGAACAAGTTAGTTAATCTATGACTACACTAAAATGGGGGAGGTATGTTGGATATTTTAGTGTAATTTGAGATTGCGCGTGACATACAAATAAGAGTGCACGCTTATTTGAATGTCATCGGGACTAACGGGGGATCCAAGGGGGCAGCGCCCCCTTGGCGGGGGTTGGGGGCAGCGCCCCCGAGAGAAGCGGGGTCCAAGGGGCGGCAGCCCCTGGCGGGGTCCAAGGTCAGCTTGGAAATTTTTTATTTTGGACAAAAGTGCTTTATCGAAAATGGATCAGAAATTAAATTTCGGGCTAAATATGCACTTTTGAAACATGAGGGACCAAAGGTGTTTTTGTTCAAAACAAAAACTGCAGACAGTTATTGAAAACTGGAAATACGCTCTCTCAATTGTTTTTCCAAACCCTAGACGAATTAGCAGTTCGTCAAATCCCTCAAAATTCTCTCAATCAAATTCACATACAGAAATCTAGTGTCAAATCTGATTTTATCCGATCAAAGATTGGTAGCCACTCCAATTGTTTGATCTGAAAGTGATTACACGACTTCAGATTTATCCAAGCAATTTCGAAAATTTCCAACAAGATAAACGCCAATTCACAATGTACATTTTCCTCCCAGACGCAAAAGACGGCCTTCAATCTTTACTACAGAAAATTGATTACACACCAGAGTTTTTTGAACGTCACATTCCACGCGAAATGGTAGAAGTCGGACAGTTTTTGATACCAAAATTGAACATCTCATTCGGGTTTGAAGCGTCTGATATGTTGAAAGAGTTCGGGCTTGTATTGCCTTTCAACAGTACGGATGGTCCGATCAGCATTCACCAAAAATCATTTGTGGAGGTGAATGAAGAAGGTATAGAAGCTGCACCTGCAACACTTATGATGGACAGTTCAGCAAGAATGGCTCGTGATAAAGTTGATTTGGTGGCTAATCACCCATTCTTGTTTGTGATTAGAGAAGATGTGAGCGGGGTCGTGTTGTTTATGGGGAAAGTGATTGACCCTAGTGTTGTTGAATAGGTAGTTGATATCTCTAGTTTCGTTAATACTTTGCGTCTTTTGCTATGAACAACCGAGGGTTAATTTTCATTTATTAATTTTTTTTGTTGGAAAAGAACACGATACTGGGCTTTTTTATGCCAAAAGATTTTTGGTCTAGTACTACTATTAGCATCTTTGGGGATTTAGTTCCATTCAAGTTATTGATGTTGTACTGTTTTGTCTTGCTCATTATTCTTATGTCCTAATATTCTGCACCAAAAATAAAATTGAAAACAACAATGGGTTATAACTTATAACTAAGAATTTTAAGAGTATATGGTTGTTTAAAGCTTTTGGGTCGAATCCATATATGAGGTGGGACTATTAATGGCCAATAAGGTTAAGGTGGAATTATAACAGGCCAATTCCCCTTCTAATTGGATTTTTTTATTCGGATAACTAATTGGATTTTTTTAATCGAATACTAATTGGATTTTTTTATTCGAATCGAATTGGGTAGGTTTTAATCGAATTCGAATTCAAGGGAAAATAAAAATTATTCGAATAATTCAAAAATTCAATATTCGATTCGATGAACACCTATATTCTATTTTCAACCATTGCCCAACCCATCTTACCATCTCTTAGCCTAATGGTATCAATAAATTGACCCTTTAAAAAATAAGTCTACATAGAATAAATGGGAAGAACCAAAATTTTCCTTTGCCCCTGTGGACATGCTTAGCCAAAGCCGAAGCTCCCTCATTTAAAGCCAAACTTTTAACCTCAAGCTTGTCACTAAGCATTATCTATAATTGTTTAGTTGCTATGCTAATGAAATGATGAACTGAGGATATTTATTCGACCCAATTTGGCCTGTAACCAAACCCACTTATATTGCCACTACCGCGTCTTTAGCTACCACATCCACCTCAATCCGAGTTACCAGTTTAAAATCCACTTATTGGACACTTTCAACCTGTTTAAAATGTTCCTCTTTTAGACGACTTTTATTTGACCCATTATACCCTTATACAATTAGCATCTTGGGTTATGTTACATTTGTTTAAAGATCACACCCTTTAATTCATTTTACTCACACCCTTTTATTATATATTATTTAATTAATTAGCAACTTAGTATATGCACAATTAGTAACTTGGGGTACCACCTTGAGGTTACACCCCTTGCATAAACATAAACGAATACACCTTTAAAAAAAGAAAAAGAGGCGCCGTTTAGAAAAAAAGGTTACTTGGCATTTCCTCTGACAATTACTAATGCTTTCCCAAAGTTTTTAATTAATATTAGAATCCTTACATCTCCATATGTTAACATTCACCGCCTACATCTCCATTTTCACCACCGTAACCTTTCACATTGTTCAACGTCAATTATCCATCATTCTTCAATTCTTTGTAACTTTAACCAGCACGAACACGATTGATAATTGTTCAGTTATGTATAACAACCAAAGGTTATTCATTGTTCTAAATCGATTCAGAAGAACACACGATCAACTATTGATTAATCGAAACCATTTGAATTCTCTTTCCCCTTCGTTTTTCCTATTTATCTGATTGCTAATCATGTTCTTCCCAGATTTTGACGGCGTACACTTTACTTATGCTATTTGAAGTTTCGATTCCGTTATGTTTTCATTCCCACTGTTTTATGTTTACATGATAGTAATCCTCGAATTGTTATTATCGGTGTTCTTTTACGTTTTTTATTACTTTGGTTCTTTTTGTATTTGGTTCTCTGTTTGTATTGTATAAACAACACGTGTTTACAATTTGTGGGACCATTTTTTTTTTGTCGGATTCTTCTAGCTATGTAACGCCCTAACATGTTTAACCTCAAAACGACGCAGCGGAAATTACAAGCCTTCAAATTTCTTTCTTTATTAATTACATTACTTACGGGAAGGCTCAGTTACAAAAATGTCAAACTTTAACTAGAAGGAATTAACAACGTTCACATTTAAATAACACTACAAGCGTTAGATAATTCAAACTAGGTGACCATTCTTTCCGTACAATCCTTACTTTTTGACTCGATCTATGCCCGCTAATCTTCACGAGCGAAAGAGGAAATCTGTGTGGTTCCTGTAACCATCATAAACAACTTAATCGTTATCCAATGAGACCATCATGCAACATTATTCTATATGATTAAACATCGTATAACATTTCACAATATAAATCTGGAATTATTCAATTATCCTCTTAAACTCCTTTTCCAAGATCGGCTTCAGTTCCTCATGAATCCGACAACCTCATACCTGCATTACATTCCAATCTCAAGGTACATCATTAGTAATTGTCAATACTCAAAGTATTGAAACCATTCCTACGTATATTCATAGCAACCCACCTTCGTACATACATACGTTACTAGATACGAACATACAATCATATATACCTGTATTCGTGCATACACGACTACGAGGTCTTGCTTACTACTTTTTGTTCTTATATACTCGCTTAAACAAGACACATTCCCAACTATTCATAACATAAGTTCTATGCATAATAACATACATGCTTATTCATTTCTAGACACGTTTACCTATAGGTTTCCTTTGCTAACACGAAAGTAAATCCATTCTAATACTAACCGGAGACCCATAACATCCTCATACATTCAAAAACAACTTAAACAATAAATATGAGGCTTTGAAAACCATAGAAAACATGTTCCCTAATCAAAACAAGCAAAATCAACCCATTTGCCAGCAACAAGGTCTTCGCGGGTCGCGAGAGCCTTGGCTACCTTTCTCGTAAGGAGCGACAACCTCCACCACAAGATACGGTGACTGCCGTAGCCTATGGTGGTCCCCAAAAGCATATGGTTACTTGGGACTGCCTTACGGTGGAAAAGGATAGTCCAGCACCCACCGTAGCCTACGGTGGTGCCCAGTTCAGCCTTCAATTTTGTTACTACTACATCCATAACTCGACATTTCTCAACCAATTCACTCGAGACATGTTCCAATTGTCCGAAAAACAAAACCTTACATTGTTAGCTGACAATCTTTACCCCGGGTTCTCAATCTTTACGACTTTCATTAACGTTACATGACTTATGCGCATTTATTTGACCCGTTCATGTTTTATTAAACAACTCTCTTATTTAAACTCAAAACTAGGTCTTTTGACCACTAACCCGTGTCTCCGTTACTCAGTTAGCGCGTTTGTAAGAAATTCAATCCATTAACCGGTTATAATACCTTCGTCATAACTTATGCAAATCATACCGTAACGAGTTAACTCTCATTTTGACCCGTTTGGTCGACTTAGCGGAAACCTTCACTTCTACATATCCAAACCTTTTTAAACTCCAATATCATACTTAAATAACTAACACATAACCTTACTTTAATAAACTAAGAAGTGATTCCGGAAAATCACTCACTTAATACTAATACTTGATATCATCATCAAATTTATGTTTCGACACAACTACTAACAATTATCATGCAAATAATCTCTTTACTACTTAAGAGGGGGTCCGGGAATTTACTTATCTTACGCATCTGTATTTGCGTTCGCTTCCTCATGTCCTCCTGACCCGGTAGCCCTTCATGTTTCCATCCATGTTCACATGATCCCTATACTTCCATTTCATTGCATCCACATTCTTGTTAGCATACAAAATTATATATATGAACGATCGTATCAATTTACATTTCACATTCGGTTTTCATTATTCAATTTAACAACCATATGGTATACTCATAATACAATACTCATTAAACCATATAATCACTTAGTTACATTACTTTCATTAATTAATTATTCACTAACATATATAGCTCAATTCACTGAAAATAGGTTGTCTTAGGACGTCCGTTTACTATACTTATGAGCTTGCAAAAATTACAATCTTTTTATGTGAAGTGCCTCTCGGAGGGGTTATCCTTGTGTTAAATATTTAGAGTCTAACTCTCTACATAAAGTTTATGAAAAATCATTTACTTAGCAACAATCAGATTCGTCACTTTCTGACTGCAGCCCACGGAAAAATTCGCATAAAAACCCTCGGTTATCCGATAGACATAATTCCAGTTGGAGATTTTGATAACCTCCTGAAGCTACCTACAATAAAAATTTGAGATCATAACTCAATTCCTAAATTGAGTTATGACATTCGTAATGAGCTGCAAATTCTGCCAGAAAACGCAACCTGAACCTTAGATACGACAAAATTCATAAAACGTTCATTTTTCGTCAAAAAATGCAATTCCAGTTGGGTTTGAAAGGTTTTTCCTAGGAGTTCATCACAAACTCAATAAACATCGGTTTCTTATAAGATTTGATCCGGTTACAACCGATTAAAGTCGGCTGTAACTTTCTGGACAGATTTAGTTTTCACCAAATCTTTTCTAAATATCTCACCATCTAACTTCACCTAGACATTTATCGAATACCTTATGTGCATAACTTTTAAATCAATCTAAACTCATCCTCGTGAGTTTCAAATCACCTAGTGAGTGGTAACATTCAAATCCTATGATTATTTACCACATCAAATTACTCATAATCTTACATAACTTGTGTTCCATATGATGTTCTAATACGTATTCATACTAAATTTCATACTAATTCATGGATTAAAATAAACCTATTTCATACAAGAACACTAAATCAATATATACAACTTACCACATGTTTACGAGTACTAGATCCTCAAGAAATCGGGTTCATGCATCAAATAGGATCTTGAATTGAGCTTCAATTTGGTGGATTGAACTTGAACTAGGGTTTCACCCTTGACTTCCCCTCCTGCCGTACGCACACACACACACACTATGTTTGTGTTGTGTCTAATTCTTTTTTTTTTGTTTATTTAATAAATCAAGTTCTCCTTTTTACAACTATGGTCCCCTAAGTTTGCCATTCATTCTTCTTGCCCCAACATTCATTCTTTATTTGTTTAGGCTAAATATTTTAACTAGGTTAAATAGTCTAATTATTGTATTTCATGTTATACCCTATGGAAACATATGGTGAATATAACATTCGAGTTTTTGGGGTGTTACAAGTCTACCCCCTTAAAGGAGGTTTCGTCCCCGAAACCCTTTTCCATCAATATCGGTTTGTTCATTAGCAAGTCATAATATTAAGAACTTCATATCTAGTAATTCCTTCTTACATCAAATCATCCTACCCAAGTTTGTACATTTCCTTCCTTTCGCATCGAACATGTAGTCCATCATGTTGGTCTTAATTGACCCATCCGCAACGGGTCAATACAGACCATTTCATCATCATCATCATCATCATCATCATCATCATCATCATAATTTCATCCATTGTGATCTGTTATAACAAGTCATTACTTACAAAATTTCCTCATTATGTCCACTACACATTGACCCGTTCACAGCAGGTCAACTACACATACCTTACGTTTCCGTTGTTTAACAATTTCTTCTAATAATTTCAACTCCTCACATTATCATACCTAAATTAAAGTGAGTTTAAGCTAGTAGCAACTAAAGGGCCTAATATCATGATCTACATCATAGCACAACGAAGTTCATATGAAATTACTAGTGCATTTCACCGTTGTATTAGTTCTATTAGTTGCATTTACTCCTGGAGTTTTATTTCTTCCTTCTTACTCATACACACATTGCTTATTACATAAGCTTGAACTAAAAATCATTCTTAGTCAACTTCTAAAAGTCAAGCCTTCCTTATCATATCACGTTTTGCGCTACCAGTAGTTCATACGAAAGTACTTATTCAATTCATAACTTTATAGTTACATTCACATATTAAACAATTCACTAACCTTACTATTTTGGCGCAGTAGTACCACCTGCAAAAACGGACTGGCCCTTTTCATTACAATTCATTCCATCTCTGGATAGACCGTGTTCATCCGTGTGATGAGCTTCCGCTCATGAGCATTCCTTCGCCGACCATGATAGGTTTATCTCGTCATGATTTCTGCCACTCTCATTATAAAATTCAGGGATTTACACATTTCATTCAATTTGATTCAGACGTGACGTTTATTACATCACCTTATTTACATATTAATCCTTTCTTGATTCTTTTTTAAAACATTAATGTGTTTGACCTGTTCAAAACTACGGTCAATACGTGACCATTTCTTAACATATCATTTTCTTTGTTTGACCCGTTCACGACGGGTCCATACATAATCATTCTTTCGCAATTCTTTAGCTTATTTGTCAACTTCTGCAGTTTGACTTTTCAAATTCAAACTGCCACTTCTTTCTTATTATATTTACGCATTTCGAAGTTCACGTCCGTACTTCTTTTCCATTCGTGCATACTTGTAAAGACTTCATTACATTATTTCAGTATCCTTGTTAAAACCTACCCTTCCCGTCCACTCTTAAGTTATTGTGTCACAGCCCCCGATCCCTGATTCCCGGGAACGGGCGGCCGCGAGCCAGTTTCGATGGTATCGCATTGTTAATCAATTTGGCAGCGGAAATTTTTATCAGGACCGTAGTTAGGAAATATTTAATCAGAGTAAAATACCACATTTCCATAACATTAAACACATGGGTAAAACCCAAGTTTTCAGTATACACATTTCATAGTAATAAATCCTATTTTATTTAATAAAAACATCTATTTTATTCTTAGGTAACTTTATTGCCACTTTTCCAAGCCTTCAGTGCTGTCCAGCTGGCTTCTATTTGGCTTTCACATATTGTTACCTGAAACACGTTTTAAAAACATTTTGTCAGTGGGAAATACTGGTGAGTGAATCCCAGTTTAATCAAGTTTAAATAAAAAGTCACAGTGAACAGTATTGAGGGCGCATCCGCAATTACATTTGTTTCCAAGTTATATCAATTACCACCACATGGTAATGTCGTTCCGACTTATGGTCATGTTACTCCTTTACCAGGTGGTAACAAATTTTGTATACAAAACCCCAAATTTACCGACTGTAATTGTATTCTTACAAATACTCAATAACTGATATTCGCATGGAAAGATATTTAAGGTTTTGTAAAAACAATTCACAAAAGGTTTACAAAAAGAGAGGATTACTCACATTGTTGTCTTAGGGTTTTCAGTAATGATTTCTTAGGAATAATCTATAATTTACACAAATGCACGTGTGTTAGTATAATAACCCATTTTAACATTTGTAATACCCTCCCTGAGATGGCATTCCAACGACTACGTCGGGCAGAACCACGACAGCAATTACGGAACCCTAGATCAATCAGGCAGAGTATCTAATACGTCTCCAGGGGTTATAATACTTACATCGTAGCAGAACCTAACTATTTTAGGGGTATAATACCCAAGTATAATAACTTTTCTACAGAATTTGAGATTTGAGATTGAATTGTGAGCGAACGGAAATGAAATCTGATGCGTTCTATTTATAGTTGGTGAAACTGGTCTCCACGCGGCCCGCGTAAAACACAAGCCAGGGTTACGCGGCCCGCGATAACCTTGGTCAACAGAGTAGCTTAGCTGGGTCAGCTTGTAGACCCGCCACGATGTCGACACGTGTCGGCCTCCGGTGTCTCCGCGTTGTAGGTCTCTCGCGGCCCGCGTTAACTAACATAAACTCTTACGCGGCCCGCTTGAACTTAAGATTCACCGAATTCAGCTATGAGCCTTGATACTGCCCGCGTAAGGTTGAGGTGGGATCCTACGCGGCCCGCCTCAACTTAATATTTCTTGTTTTTATTTATTCTAATGTTAAGTTATATTTTAGGCTCGATTTTTGCATACGGGGTGCATTTAAAGACATATTGGGACATTTTAAGATGTACTAGGGTGTTAGAATTATTATGAGGGTGTTGGTTTTACCGAGGGTTGTTACATACTCCCCACCTTGTTTTAGAGCTCGTCCTCGAGATCTACTGGAACAAGTGTGGATATTTTTGTTGCATTTCTGATTCAAGTTCTCATGTGTACTCAGGTCCTCTTTTGGAGTCCCACTTCACTTTGACCAAAACTAGTCTCTTGTGCTTGAGATTCTTAATTTTCCTATCTTCAATTTGTAGAGCCCTCTCTACAAACTTGAGTTGTTCGTTTATTTCTATATCCTTAAGAGGTACTATAAGTGATTCATCAGCTAGGCACTTTTTGAGATACATGAAATACATCATGTATTCCTTCCATTTCCTCTGGCAGTTGTAGCTAATAGGCTACTGGTCCTATTCTTCTAATAATCTCAAAAGGTCCAATATACCTGAGACTTAGCTTTCCTCTTTTGATGAATCTTACCACTCCTATCCAAGGAGAAACTTTTAACAATACTTTGTCACCTACTTGGAATTCTAACGGTTTACGTCTGTTGTCAGCGTAGCTCTTTTGTCGATCACGTGCTGCTTTCAGACGTTCCTTGACTTGGATGATCTTATCTGTTGTTTCCTGCACTATCTCAGGTCCAGATAGTTGCTTTTCCCCAATTTCTGCCCAACAGACTGGGGTTCTGCACTTTCGTCCATAAAGTGCTTCGAATGGTGCAACATTGATACTTGTTAACTGTTATTATAAGAAAATTCTATTAAAGGTAAGTGATCATCCCAATTACCTCCAAAATCAATTACACAAGCTCTAAGCATGTCCTCCATTGTCTGAATTGTTCTTTCACTTTGCCCGTCCGTTTGAGGATGATAAGCTATGCTTAGGTTCAGCTTGGTTCCCATTGCTTTTTGGAAACTTGACCAAAAATGAGAGGTAAAACGGCTATCCCTATCAGAAATAATGGATAAAGGTATTCCATGTAATGAAACAATTTCATTTACATATAATTTGGCTAATTGTTCCATACTGAAAGTTTCCTTCATTGGTAAGAAATGAGTTGACTTGGTTAGCCTATCTACAATCACCCAGATTGTATCATTACCTTTTCTTGTTTTGGGTAATTTGGTAACAAAATCCATTGTTATCAATTCCCATTTCCAAACTGGCATTTCTAACTGTTCTAACAAACCTGAGGGTTTCTGATGTTCAGTTTTTACTTGTGAACAGGTTAAACATTTAGAAATATAAGCTGCTATGTCCTTTTTCATTCCTATCCACCAGAAATTTTTCCTTAAATCCTGGTACATTTTATCACTTCCTGGATGCATCGTATATTTAGATTGATGAGCTTCTTCTAATATACAGTGACGCAGGTTTCCTAACTTAGGTATCCACATTCTCATTTTATGGAATCTCCAAATTCCATCTGTTCCTTGTTCTAATTCTTTAATCATTCCTTTTAATTTTTCAATATCTTCCTTGATTACTGATTCTTGCGCTTTTCTAATCTGTTCGTTTAAATCTACTTGTAGATTTAATTTAAGAGAACATACCCTTTTTGGCTTTTCGTGATACTTTCGACTTAAAGCATCGGCCACTACATTGGCTTTTCCTGCATGATACTGGATATCACAATCGTAATCACTGAGTAATTCCATCCAACGTCTTTGTCTCATATTTAACTCTTTTTGCCCAAAAACATATCTTAAGCTCTTATGATCTGTGAATATGGTAAACTTACTACCATAAAGATAATGTCTCCAAATCTTAGGGGCAAAAATTATAGCTCCTAATTCCAAATCATGGGTTGAATAATTCTCTTCATGATTCTTAAGTTGTCTAGAGGCGTAAGCCATAACCTTTTAACGTTGCATCAACACACATCCATAACCTAGTTTAGAAGCGTTACAATAGACTACAAAGTTTTCAGTTCCTTCGGGTAATGCTAATATGGGTGCATGGGTCAATCTTTGCTTAAGGATTCTTCTTGTTTTGGTCCCCATTCAAACTTAACAGATTTACAGGTTAACTTAGTTAAGGGGATGGCTATTCTAGAAAAATCTCAAATAAATCTTCTATAATAACCGGCCAATCCTAAGAAACTTCTAACCTCGGTTGGTGACTCAGGGGTATTCCATTTAGTAATTGCCTCGATCTTTGTTGGATCCACATGGATTCCTTCATGATTAACTAAATGTCCAAGAAATTGTACCTGTTCTAACCAAAACTCGCACTTTGAAAACATAGCATAAAGCTTTTCCTTTCTTAATAAACTTAAAAGTAAGTGCAAGTGCTTTGCATGCTCCTTTTTACTTTTAGAGTAAATTAGAATATCATCTATGAAGACAATTATGAATTTATCCAAATACGGCTTACATATTCGGTTCATCATGTCCATAAATGCGGCTGGGGCATTGGTTAAACCAAATGGCATGACAGTAAATTCATAATGACCATACCTTGTTCTGAATGCAGTTTTAGGAATGTCCTCTTCCTGTACCTTTAATTGATGATATCCTGATCTTAAATCGATTTTAGAGAAAAATCGAGCTCCTTGAAGTTGATCAAACAGATCATCGATCCTTGGTAATGGATACCGATTCTTAATCGTGAGTTTGTTCAATTCACGGTAGTCAATGCACAAACGCATTGATCCGTCCTTCTTTTTAACAAACAGTATCGGTGCTCCCCATGGCGATGAGCTTGGTTGTATGAATCCTTTCTCCAACAATTCGTCTAATTGTTTCTTCAGTTCCTGCATTTCAGTGGGTGCCAAACGGTAAGGTGCTTTAGCAATCGGTGCTGTTCCTGGTATTAGATGGATTCTGAATTCGACTTCCCTGTCTGGCGGTAGTCCTGGTAATTCCTCTGGAAAAACATCTGAAAACTGGGACACGACTGGAATGTCTTTTAATTCTTTTCCCTTAGTGTTAGTGATTATAGAAATCAAATACACTATAGATCCTTTTCTTATATAACTTGCATTTTTCATCACAGAGATGAATTTAGTGGATCTAGATGGTTTATCTCCTTTAATTGTGATCTTGTCACCCTTTAGTGAATTTACTTGAATTGACTTTTGATCACATAAAATACTGGCTTTATTGGCTATTAACCAATTCATTCCTAACACAACATCAAATACTGCCAGATTCATTGGGTATAGGTTTGCAATAAATTTTTGATTAAAAATTTCAATTCTTGCTCCCTGCAAGATTTCAGAAATCCTAATGGTTTCTTCATTTGCTGTCTCTACTAGACATTCTTGTGGTAGTTTAGTTAATGATTGATTTAGGAATTTGCAAAATGAAGTATTAATGAAACTTTGGTTTGCACCAGAATCAAATAATACTTTAGCAAAAATATCATTAACTAAAAACGTACCAGCTATGACGTCTGGAATAATCTTGGCTTCATCTGAAGTTAGAACGAATGCTCTAGCATTTTTAGGATTCTTGTTGTTTGCAGCTGGAGCCAATTTCGGACAGTTTGGCTTGATGTGACCTTTTTCTCCACAATTGAAGCACATTCCATTGGTTGGTTTCCTTCTGTAGGTTTCTTCCTTATGTCCTGGTGCTTTGCAGAAATTGCAGTAAGTAGAGCATCTTCCAGAATGCTTCTTTCTGCAGGTTTTATAGTATGGTGCAGAGGTAGAACCTACGTTCCTACGGTTGGAAATTCCAGAACGGAATTCTTGAGTAAGCCTTTGGGATAGGTTTCTCCTCTGGTCTTCTTCTCTAGTACGAATTAACTCATCTGTCAAGGTATTGGCTAGTTCTACAGCTTCTTCTATGGTTTGAGGTCTAGCTGCCTTGACTACATGCCTAATCTCCCTGATTAGTCCCCAGATATATCGGGAGATTAATACCGGTTCAGGTGATGCAAGGGTTGGTACTATCCTAGCATATTTAAAGAATGTGGTAGTGTAACCCTTATTGTCTACCCCGGTCATTCTAAGGTTCAGAAACTTATTTGCTATTTGCTCTTTTTCATTGGGAGAGCAGAATTTTCTTTCTACCATGTTTTTAAATTCATCCCATTCCATGTTATAAACCCTATCAGTTCCTCTTGACTGGAGGATAGTGTTCCACCGTTCTAGGAATGCATTCATAAACAAATTCGAAGCAAACATTATCTTATCTTCCTCAGCACATTTGCTTATTTTCAGAACAGCTTCAGTTTTCTCTATCCAGCGTAAAGCTGCAATGGGTCCTTCATTGCCCGAGAATTCTATTGGTTTGCAGGACCAGAATTCTTTGTAAGAACAACCATATGGCATGGTTCTTCTTCTTTTAGGAATGGGCGCTTGAAGCACCGGTCCATTATTTACGTTGTGTTCTGGTTCAGTTGGTCGCTTACTGCCATGCTTACTTTTATTATTCGCTTCTTGAACCGTTTGAATAATAAATGGCATTGCATCTATAATTCCTTGTGCCACTATATGTTGAACGAAACTATTATCCATTTGGTTTCCATTGTTGTTCGGATTCTCGTTATTCAGATTATTGTTATTCGAGTGGTTGTCGTTCTGAATATTATCATTCTGGTTTTCCTGATTCACTTCGTTGTCCATCTGAATTTTAAACATTTACCAAATATTAATATTACAAATAATATTTGAATATAGCCAATCACATGACAAGCACTTCTGGTCAAAAGCGTCGAGCATTGCGACTTTTACTCTATTCATATATTATGCATCTATTACACACCAGTAATGAAATTAAAATTACAATACCAACTGAAATGTAAAACTACAATACTAGTAGTATGCATCCGTAGTTTTTTTTCTAACACACACACACACACATATATTATTATTATTATATTATTATTACTTGTACCGTTTTTTGCCATCACATTCACTGATATGGATTCATCCAAAAATCCATATTGCGTTCGTCGTATTTCCATACGAGACGCTCTCCCACCTGTCACATTCTCTCACTGCTTTCTAAAATTTCCTCACCGAAAGTCCTAAGTTCTTGTACGTTTTCTTCACTCATTGGGGGTGCAGGTTCTAGGACTGGGTTTGGAATCTAGGGTGCGGGTTCCTGGTACGAGGCCTGGTATGGGTATGGATTCTCTAAGATCTCCCTAATGTATGCATCATTAACGTAATAGGGATCTTGAGGATCTTACCCTGAGTAAGCTCCTAGATTGGGCATTGGCACATTTTCTTGTATCGGGTTTTGTTGCACATAGTCCCTAACATCGTCCCACCAGGGGTCGTAATTGTTTGGGTCTAGGGGATTTGGTGCAGGTACCCTAGATATCTCCTCCGGGTTGTAATCAGGCATTTCTATTTGATTTTCAGGATTTTCTATTTCTATGGGTTGGTCAGGAATTGGTGGTTATGGTTGGGGTGCTAGCATTTGTTCCAGGTTTGGGTCAGCTGCAGTGGTTGCTAAAATATGGATATTGGCTATACCCATATTGAGCATATCCTGGGCATAAGCTTCGGTTTCTCTTTTAGCTGCGGCTAACACTCGCTGTTCCTACAACTTTTTCATACGTTTCCTACGCTCGTGTGCTCCCCTACTGAACCATCCCCTCTTTTTCTGAGGAAATGGCTCTTCAGACTGAGCCTTAAATACAAAGATTTCTTCTTCCGTATCAGCAGAGTACCCTGAGAGGGCATGATGAGAAGAGGAGGTGCCTTCGCTTCTAGGCGAACCAGACCATTGACGGTACGTGTCAGATGGTCCTCGGTCGCTCATATTGTAAACTAACAGATAGTCAGATAACACATAACAAGAAAATACAATTATGCACGCATTTCCGTAATTTATTTCCTAACACTTTGACTTTTGATTTCAGCGGAACACTTCTGTGGCTGAATCAGTGGCATAGCTCTGATACCACCTTCTGTCACAGCCCCCGATCCCTGATTCCCGGGAACGGGCGGCCGCGAGCCAGTTTCGATGGTATCGCGTTGTTAATCAATTTGGCAGCGGAAATTTTCATTAGGACCGAAGTTAGGAAATATTTAATCAGAGTAAAATACCACATTTCCATAACATTAAACACATGGGTAAAACCCAAGTTTTCAGTATACACATTTCATAGGAATAAATCCTATTTTATTTAATAAAAACATCTATTTTATTCTTAGGTAACTTTATTGCCACTTTTCCAAGCCTTTAGTGCTGTCCAACTGGCTTCTATTTGGCTTTCACATATTGTTACCTGAAACACATTTTAAAAACATTTTGTCAGTGGGAAATACTGGTGAGTGAATCCCAGTTTAATCAAGTTTAATTAAAAAGTCACAATGAACAGTATTGAGGGCGCATCCGCAATTACATTTGTTTCCAAGTTATATCAATTACCACCACACGGTAATGTCGTTCCGACTTATGGTCATGTTACTCCTTTACCAGGTGGTAACAAATTTTGTATACAAAACCTCAAATTTACCGACTGTAATTGTATTCTTACAAATACTCAATAACTGCTATTCACATGGAAAGATATTTTTGTAAAAACAATTCACATAATAGGTTTACAAAAATGGAGGATTACTCGCATTGCTGTCTTAGGGTTTACGGTAATGATTTCTTGGGAATAATCTATAATTTACACAAATGCACGTGTGTTAGTATAATAATCCATTTTAACATTCGTAATACCCTCCCCGAGACGGCATTCCAACGACTACGTCGGGCAGAACCACGACAGTCGTTACGGAACCCTAGATCAATCGGGCAAAGTATCTAATACGTCTCAAGGGGTTATAATACTTACATCGTAGCATAACCTCGCTATTTTAGGGGTATAATACCCGAGTATAATAACTTTTCTACAGAATTTGAGATTTGAGATTGAATTGTGAGCGAACGGAAATGAAATCTGATGCGTTCTATTTATAGTTGGTGAAATTGGTCTCCACGCGGCCCGCGTAAAACACAGGCCAGGGTTACGCAGCCCGCGACAACCTTGGTCAACAGAGTAGCTTAGCTGGGTCAGCTTGTAGACCCGCCACGATGTCGACACGTGTCGGCCTCTGGTGCCTCCGCGTTGTAGGTCTCTCACGGCCCGCGTTAACTAATATAAACTCTTACGCAGCCCGCTTGAACTTAAGATTCACCGAATTCAGCTATGAGCCTTGATACTGCCCGCGTAAGGTTGAGGTGGGATCCTACGCGGCCCGCCTCAACTTAATATTTCTTGTTTTTATTTATTTTTAATGTTAAGTTATATTTTAGGCTCGGTTTTTGCATACGGGGTGCATTTAAAGACATACTGGGACATTTTAAGATATACTAGGGTGTCAGAACTATTATGAGGGTGTTGGTTTTACCGAGGGTTGTTACATATTGTCCGGTTTGTAACCCGTCATTCATTTTGACCCTCAAGAGTCATTTAGTAATATGTCTAACACGTAACTTGTTTCAAAGTTTCTTTATTTCAACTAAATTTTGCTACATCAACCGTTTTCAACGGTTATACTCACTTATTTAAGGGTCCAAAAATTTTCTTTCTATTTTTTTCTATCACTTGCCTTATTAGATTTCTTTTTACTTTACTCCGTTTGACTTTTCAGAAGTCAAATTTGTAATTACCTACTTACATATATGTATCAGTTATTATTTTCTGGCACAACCCTCTCTAGTCGAGCCATAAGCTCCTGTTAAGAGTATAATATTTTATACATACCTGTCGCAAGTCAAATCCATTGACTCGTTATCCATACCTTGCGATGGTTATTTGTTTCCAATTCGTGACATTGCATACCCATACATTATGTTCACCTATAAGTATAAAACTTGATAAAGCAAAACATTAAATACCGGGTCCAAATGGAAATCACCATTTGACCCGTATGACTCATTTGTCCTTTAAACCATTCTCGCATACACGTATTTGCATGTATATACATATATAGAGGTTTAAAACATAACTTGCATAATATCCGCTTTAAAGAGAATTTACTTGCCTGGTCCGTACTTACTTACAAATTCGGACTTTTCATTCTTATCATTCATTCTTACTTGTTCGATCCGTCTTATTACATGCCTTGGTGTCGGTCCTAGACCGCATTCGCGGATCATCCTCTCCAAACAATCATGTTTACCTTACACATAACATACTGTTAGTTTTCTTTACATGTATACTCAAGTAGATACTTACATTCGCTTCTACCTTTAGATCTTGATTGAGTCTTGTATTGTACGGGTTTCTTGTCACAAGAGCACACGGGTTTCGGTTCAAGTACTTACCTCATCGTACTTGATTTCTGTCACACCCCAACCGATGGCGGAGTCATCGGGGCATGGCACTGAGCGAAACAGATTGTCCAGAAGTTTCCATAACAATTACATTTATCAATTACTTAAAACGACATGTCCCATACCACATCATAAAAGATAGTATAATTATTACAGACCAAAATCTAGGCAATTAATTCTGTTCCGACAACTTAGATTTTCAAATAGAGTAATTGTTTATCTGCTTCTAGAGACCCTTGATTTAGTTTGTACAGACAACTATTTGTTGGACTCTAGAGCCTTATTCTAGCCTCGCTTTCCTAGCAGATAAGCATCCTAAACACCTGTCACATACGTTAAAATAAAGTCAATACTCATAGTGTAAAGGCGAGTATACAAGTTTGATAATAGCATATAGAGTTCGAAATAGTTTACGCATAACCAGCACGTACACAGAGGAAAACGAAGCATGTTAGTTATCGACATGAAACTATCGATACCAATGACTGCGGGTTGACTGCCCGAGGCAGTTTGTAATACATGATCACCATTGTAATCCATGCAAATAATTATCCTTAACAACCCCCGCATGAGCGGGTGTTGAGTCCAAACTATAGTACTATCGTCGTTAAGGCAGGCAGACAGCATTCCATGTGTAAACATAACAAACAAGCATTCACTAAGTCGCGTATAACATGTGATAACGGTTAGCGTTTAATAGTATTGCGTAGTGTGTTCGATTTGTGATTTATAATAAGTAACGTATGTAACACCCAAAAGTGCGAAAGCAAAAAGGGTTCGAGTATACTCACAGCGGTTGATGGATTGAAGGGAGCGCTTAGAGAGTAAGGTTATCCTGATCAGAACGATAACATAACGATGAGAGACGCGTAAAATGTTAATAGTGTTGGTGGGTCTGATAGCTGTTCGGTCGGATGGTTATCCGATCGGACAGCCAGTTATGTGGGTGACAATCCGGTCGGACAGTTGTCCGATCGGATGGTAGTCCGGTCGGATGACTGATCGAGTGGATTGTTTCTCCCTTTGAGAAGGATGTGTTTGTGTATGATGGTTTGACTTTTGAAGTTTTTGTTGTAGCATTTGAAATCATTGAAGTATCTCTACCTTTCAGGTCGGTCGATCGGTCGGTCGTCCGATCGGACAGCAATCCGTCAGGTTAACACTTCAGTAAGAACAAGTTCATAGCAGGTTGTCACTCGATCGGACGGTCGTCCGGTCGGGTGGCATCCTTAGCGCACTGAACAAGTTGGAAATCGTTCAAGTGTTAACGTCAAGCATCTCATGATCCGAAGAGTAATCCGGTCGGATGGTAGTCCGATCGGATAGCAATTCGTTCAATACCCTACTTCAGATAAAATTTGTATAGCGTGGGACCCAATGTGTCAGCCGTTCGGATTGGCCAGCCGCTCGGATGGCTGTCCGGTCGGATAGCACTCCGCACCGGTCATTCCGTTCGTCTTTCACTTGGTCGTTTAAATCGTTTGTAGTTTTATCGAGACGCTTGGACAACACGTTAACCAACTGAACCCCATCTCGACCCCAGTAACCTGACCGAACAGGATCACCCAAGTTCAAACAGTTAACTGGTTCAAGACGGTTGTTCTCGGTTAACCTGGAATCGGTGGTCTCGTGGATAGAATCCAGATCTTGAACCAACACAACACTAAGAACGAGTAGATGTTAGAACGAGATTCGATTCTATCGGTTCTGAGTGTATTGAGTGCAAAAAAGTTGAAAGAAAGTTTGAAACCATCTTTCAATCCTTTTCCACCGTGAAATTGTTTAGATCCGTACAGATCTTTGTTTATTTGTGTGGAAAATCGGTTACATCTAAGTTGTTCTTGGTGGATTGAAGTCAAAACATGAAGTTCTTCAAGAACACATGATGACATCATTATAGAACCCCTCAAATCTAGTGATTTCACGGTTAAAAGTTAAGATTTAAAAGATAGAAATATGTGGGAGTGCGTGTAGATCAAGAAAGTACAAGTTTTAGGACGAGATCTTACCGGAATCGAGAGCAATCTGAGAAAAGGTGAGGAGCATGGGCTGGTCGGTCTGAGAGTTTCCAAAAGTGGAAATGATGAAAGTGACATGGGTATTTATAGGATTCCAAAAGAGGAAATGGTGGGTCGGTCGGACAGCATCACACCCGGGTGACACACCGGTCGGATGGCATATCGACCGGATGGCAGCCCGGTCGGATGGCAATACGGCCGGCTGGCATCTGGTCGAGTGTTCGACGCGACGATTTTTGAAGTTTCGATTTCGAGCGATGCGAATATGATAGAATTTCCTATTCAAATTACTTTTAATCCCAATCACTCATATCTCGTGCTGTCTTTTCTTTACTAAATATCATAACTCGATTTCGACTGAGTTCGATTGCGTTTCGATGGCGTTTCGATTGATTTCCACACATAAAATAAATAAACATGCACAAGTAAAACGTAAGGCACATACACGTATAACAATCACCAAGTTGCATATTTTGAATTGCGAGCGCGATTGCGAATAAGCGATTAACCATGCGATTAGCGATAAGTATAGCGATTAACTTCGATTATTAATAGATACTCCACATAATACAACTAACATAATTGATAAATTAAACTAACTATGAGTCAAAGAAGTCAAAACAGAATTAGAGCAAGGAGTGACAGATCGCAATTAGCGGTCTTTTCTTCCTTTGACTTAAATCTTCACTTTGACTTTGACTTTCGAAACACGGGGTGTTACAATTTCTCTCAAACCAGGGATCTGATACCAACTTGTATCGCCCTAACATGTTTAACCTCAAAACGACGCAGCGGAAATTACGAGCCTTAAAATTTCTTTCTCTCAGTTACAAAAATGTCAAACTTTTACTAGAACGAATTAACAACGTTCACATTTAAATAACACTACAAGCGTTACATAATTCAAACTAGGTGACCATTCTTTCCGTACAATCCTTGCTTTTTGATCGATCTGTACCCGCTTCTCTTTACTAGCGAAAGAGGAAATCCGTGTGGTTCCTGTGGACATCATAAATAACTTAACCGTTAGCCAATGACACCATCATACAACATTATTCTATAAGAATGAACATCGTATAACATTTCACAATATAAATCTGGAATCATTCAATTATCCTCTAAACTCCCTGACCAAGATCGGCTTCAATTCCTCATGAATCGGACAACCTCATACTTGCATTACATGCCAATCCCAAGGTATATCGTTAGTAACTGTCAATACTCAAAGTATTGAAACCATTCCTACGTATATTCATATCAACCCACCTTCGTACATACATACGAACATACAATTATATATACCTATATTCGTGCATACATGACTACGAGGTCTCGCTTACTACTTTTTGTTCTTATATACTCGCTTAAACAAGTCACATTCCCAACTTTTCATATTATAAATTCTATGCATAATAACATACATGCTTATTCATTTCTAGACACGTTTACCTATAGATTTCCTTTGCTAACACGAAAGTAAATCCATTCTAATACTAACCGGAGACCCATAACATTCTCATACATTCAAAAACAGCTTAAAAATAAATATGAGGCTTTGAAAACCATATAAAAAACGTTCCATAATCAAAACAAGCAAAATCAACCCATTTGCCAGCAACAAGGTCTCTCGGGGGCCGTGAGGGCCTTGCCTACCTTTCTCGCGGGGCGCGACAGCCTCCACCATAAGATACGGTGACTGCCGTAGCCTACGGTGCTCCCCAAAAGCATACGGTGACTTGGGACTGCCTTACAGCAGAAAAGGATTGTCCAGCATCTACCGTAGCCTACGGTAGGCACCGTAAGCTACGGTGGTGCCCAGTTCAGCCTTCATTTTTGTTACTACTACATCCATAACTCGAACACTTCTCAACCAATTCACTCGAGACTTGTTCCTATTGTCCGAAAAACATAACCTTACATTATTTGCTAACAATCTTTACCCCGGGTTCTCAATCTTTGTGAGTTTCATTAACATTACATGAGTTATGTGCATTTATTCAACCGTTCATGTTTTTATTAAACAACTCTCTTATTTAAACTCAAAACTAGGCCTTTTGACCATTAACCCGTGTCTCTGTTTCTCAGTTAGCGCATTTGTAAGAAATTCAATCCATTACCTGGTTATAATACCTTCGTCATAACTTATGCAAATCATACCGTAACAAGTTAACTCTCATTTTGACCCGTTTGGTCGACTAAGCGGAAACCTTCACTTCTACACACCCAAACCTTTCTAAACTCCAATATCATACTTAAATAACTAACACATAACCTTACTTTAATAAACTAAGAAGTGATTCTAGAAAATCACTCACTTCATACTAATACTTGATATCATCATCAAATTCATGTTACGACACAACTACTAACAATTATCATGCAAATAATCTCTTTACTACTAAAGAGGGAGTCCGGGAATTTACTTACCTTACGCATTCGTATTTGCATTCGCTTCCTCATGTCCTCTTGACCCGTTAGCCCTTCATGTTTCCATCCATGTTGACATGATCCCTATACTTCCATTTCATTCCATCCACATTCTTGTTAGCATACAAAATTATACATATCAATGATCATATCAATTTACATTTCACATTCGACTTTCATTAGTCAATTTAACAAGCATATGGTATACTCATAATACAATACTCATTCAACCATATAATCACTTTGTCACATTACTTTTAAGAATTAATCATTCACTAACATGTATAGCTCAATTCACTTAAAATTGGCTGTTTTGGGACGTCCGTTTACAGTACTTACGAGCTTGCAAAAATTACAATCCTTTTATGTGACGTGCCACTCGAAGGGGTTATCCTTGTGTTAAATTTTTAGAATCTAACTCTCTACCAAAATTTTATGAAAAAACATTTACTAAGAATCAATTAGATTCGTCACTTTCTGACTGCAACCCACGGAAAAATTCATTTAAAAATCCTCGGCTATCCGATTAACATAATTCTATTTGGAGATTTCGATAACCTCCTGAAGCTACCTACAGTAAAAAATTTAGATCATAACTCAACTCCAAAATTGAGTTATTACATTCGTAAGGGGCTGCAAATTTTGTCAGAAAATGCAGCATGAACCTTCGATAAGGAAAAATTCATAAAACGTTAATTTTTTGTTGAAAAAATGCAATTCTAGTTGGGTTTGAAAGGTTTTTCCTGGGTAATCACAAACTCAATAAACATCGGTTTCTTATAAGATTTGATCCGGTTACAGCCGATTAAAGTCGGCTGTAACTTTCTGGACAGATTTAGTTTTCACAAAATCTTTTCTAAATATCTCACCTTCTAACTTCAACTAGACATTTTATCAAATACCTTATGTGCATCAGTTTTAAATCAACTTAAACTCATCCTCATGAGTTTTAAATCACCTTGTGAGTAGTAACATTTAAATCCTATGATTATTTACCACGTCAAATTACTCATAATCTTACATAACCTGTGTTCCATATGATGATTCTAATACGTATTCATACTAAATTTCATACTAATTCATGGATTAAACATAAACCCATTTCATACAAGAACACTAAATCAATATATACAACTTACCACATGTTTACGAGTACTAGATCATCAAGAAATCGGGTTCATACATCAAATAGGATCTTGAATTGAGCTTCAATTTGGTGGATTGAACTTGAACTAGGGTTTCACCCTTGTCTTCCCCTCCGGTCGTACGCGCGCGCACACACACACACTATGTGTGTGTTGTGTCTAATTCATTTTTTTTGTTTTATAAATCAAGTTCTCCTTTTTACAACTATGGTCCCTTAAGTTTGCCATTCATTCTTCTTGCCCCAACATTCATTCTTTATTTGTTTTGGCTAAATATTTTAACTAGGTTAAATAGTCTAATTATTGTATTTCATGTTATACCCTATGGGAACATATTGTGAATATAACATTCGAGTTTTTGGGTGTTACAAGCTAAAGACCAAATTATGTCTTATATAAGTTTTTTTGTTGTTTTATTTAATGATTAGATGAAGTAGAAGTAGGTAACATTTGAAGTTTGATGGTTTTTTGTTGTTAATTTACTTACTTATGAAGGTTTTTTATGTTGTTTAGTGTTTTACTTGAAACTTTGTTTGTTAATGTGATAGGAAGTTAGAAAATAAGGTTTGATTTTAGGAAAACTAAAATTGACCCGACCCGACGCGGTCTGATCCGGCCCGCAAAACTTTGTTTGTTTATGTTTACTGGTTTTACATGAACGACCCGATCCGACCCTCTATTAACTGAATTTTTTTATATAGCCAGGGGCCTAAAATCTTTAAATTTTTCCGCACCCCTCAGAAAGAATCTCTGAGTCCGCTACTGCCTGCAATCAGAATCAATATGTATATCCCAATTAACTGTTACAGATATTATGACATAAACACTTAGGTAACAATCACATCATATACTTTCTTGCTATAGCATGAAAGGAATTAATGTCAAAACCTCATTAGACACACAGATGAATGATAATCTAATCTATCAAGTACCACAAATAACTAATCTAATTGTTTAATGACATCCACATTCATAAATATATCAATGTCAAACCTTGTGAGATTAACCAAAAAATCTTCAACAAATTTCAATATCAGACCAAAATCAAGTCAAGAAACTTCAATGTAGGCTAAAATTCAAAAACCTATTGTTACCATAAAAAAACCTTTGTGCCCCCGAATTGAAACTCATGATTATAACTCAATTACAATTCAAAATTGAAACTCATGATTATAACTCAATTACAATTCAAAAACAAATTTGACAATAAAAAAAATATAACTAACACAAAGTGGAAATTATAAACCAAACAATAGAAAATAATAATAAGATTGAACATGCACATGCGAATAAAGGAAGATATATTTCAAACGTAAATAAGAAAACATAAGTAAAAACCCTAAAACTTGGGGCGATGAATCGGAGATAGACGTTAATGATAATAATAGTAATCCAATGAAACTTAGCAAACTAATTATAAGCTTGGATTTACTCGAATAACTCTTAAAATAAAATATAATAAAAAAATAGAAAACCCTAATTGATCAACGCTAATTATAACCTTGGATTTACTCAAATAACTCTTAAAATAAAATATAATAAAATAATAGAAAACCCTAATGGATCAACACAAGCGTCAATGACTCTACTTAATCAACCAAAACTCTGATCTCCATTATGTAGAAAACCTATCAATTAGTCTCTTCTGATTTTCCTCTCGAAAGCATCAATGGAGTTTCGACAATCAATCAAAAACCAAACCGGCTTCTCAATCACATTCGCAACCCACCTTCTCTCCAAAAAATTTCAAAACTCCAACGTTGTTTTCTCTCCCCTTTCCATGCATGTCATCCTAAGCTTACTAGCCGCCGGTTCCGAAGGCCGAACCCTCGACCAACTACTCGCTTTCCTCAAAGCAGGTACCACCAATGACCTCAACTCTCTTTACTCGCAGCTTGTGCCCTTGATCTTCCCTGGCGGCAGCCCACGTGGCGGACCTCGATTGTTGTTTGCAAACGGGGTTTGGGTTGAGAAAACACTTTCTCTCAAACCTTCTTTTAAGAACATCGTGGACACCGTTTATAAAGCATCTTGCAATCAGGTCGATTTCCGGTCCAAGGTTAGTTCTAATTTTGATGCTGTTTTTGTTCATAAACTTCATGTCTTTAAGAGTTTGGGACTTGGGCTCTCATAACCAAAGGTATATAACTTTGTATTTAATGTTGCTAACATATTATTTACCGATTATAGAAGGCGGTTGATCAGGTAGCCAGTGAAATAAACTTATGGACCAAGAAGCAAACGAATGGCCTTATCAAAAAGCTTGTTTCTGTTAAAGAAATTGACAAATTCACCATGCTCATCATTGCTAATGTAGTCTACTTTAAGGGAGCATGGAATCAGAAGTTTGACAGATCAGACACAAAAGATTCCGACTTTCACCTCCTCGATGGCCGCAAAGTTAGAGTTCCATTCATGACCAGCAAGAAAAAACAATTTGTGCGTCAACATATTGGTTTCAAAGTGTTGGGTCTTCCATACTCCAGAGGCCAAGATAAACGTCAGTTCACAATGTACTTTTTCCTCCCAGATGCAAAAGACGGGTTGCAATCTTTAATAAGGAGAATAGATTCGACAAATGATTTTTTTTACCGTCACATTCCACACAAAAAAGTAGAAGTCGGAAAGTTTTTAATACCAAAATTTAAGATCACATTCGACTTTGAAGCTTCCCAAATGTTGAAAGAATTAGGGCTTGTATTGCCTTTCGAAAATTTGCCTTTCAAAGATGGAGACGGTTTTCCTGAAATGGTAGACTCGTCTCTTGGTAAAAAACTTTATGTTTCGAGCATTCATCATAAATCTTTCCTGGAGATGAATGAATACGGTACAGAAGCTGCAGCGGTATCTAGAAAAAAAATGGAGCTTTTAAGTAGCCGCTATATGCCCAAGAAGGTGGATTTTGTGGCAGATCACCCGTTTTTGTTTGTGATTAGAGAAGATGTGACTGGAGTATTGTTGTTTATGGGACAGGTGATTAACCCTAGTATTGGTTGAAAAGGCAGTTAAAATCTCTAGTTTATTTCAGGTTAAACCATTTTTATTTTTATTTTATTATTATTATTATTTTTTTTTTGTGTTTGCTATTGATTTTTGGGGTAAAACTGTTACATCTTGGGCCATTTAATTCGCGCAATTTATTTATTTGTTTTTTCATTGTCATTCTACTACAAATAAAGTGGTCCACAAGCAATCGGTTATAAAGCTTTGGGGCCTAACCCATATCTTTGGTTGAGTGAGAATTAAGCATATCAATTTAAGTTGTTAAAGTTATTCAAATAATCTTTATTCATTTGGTTAACTGGCCTTTTAGAGCCGATATATAGAAGAGATAAATTAAGAGGATATTTCGGAAATACGAGACTTAAACCACCCGTAGACCGTAGTGGTGAGAAATCGGGGCATTTTTTTGGCCCAAAACGCCCAAACACGCCCGAGCTCGGCTCCCGTGGGCATTTTTTTGCGAAAAATTGTTTGGAGCGTGGAATGAAGCAGCCCGGATAGGGGATTCCATTGATCAATCACATCTAACCTCTCCTTCTTTGGCCAAATCAATTTTTTTATAGTTCTTTTTTTTTTTACTTTGTTAATTCTTTACACACCTTTAACATAATGTTATATCCCCACTACACCCATTTTAGAAAAACGCTCCTTTGCTGACTAGGACGACACGTGACGGACAACGCCCAAAGGTGGGACACTATTTACCCCAACCACTACGTATGGTCTTAACTAAGTCTATAATCAATTATTGCAGTGAAGTGAAGAGGCTGAACCTTACTTAAGCTGGCATCTAGTATATATAGTCTGGAACTAATAAAGCTTCTTTGATTTGAGAATATTTTGTGCAATTCTTAATTGGTTATAAGCTTCGTGATTTGTGCTCATTTATGTGTTTTGTGCTAGCTTTGCAATTAGTTTTTTGAAAAATCATGGCGCCAGACTATCAAAATACAATATTTTACATTACATAAAAAAATTAAAAAAAAATAATATTTACATTACGAAGTGAAAAAATAAAGGGTACCAAGGACCTGTATGGCGTATGAAAGATACATCCCTACTTGTGGTGTGGCTAACTTTAGGTGGTGAGTAATTAAGACAATGAATATGGGAGCCTAGGGGTGTGTAGAATTCATTTTAAATTTGAAAAATTTAAAATTCGTTTAAAGTCGATTCGATTATGAAGAATTCGTTTTGATTATAAGAATTCGAATTCGATTCAATTCGAGTCAAGTAAATCGAATACGAATCGAATACGAATTTGTAATTTCAAATTCGATCCGATTCGAAATTCGAATAAAAATTATACATTTTTATTTATTATTTTTATATATAATACATATATAATTTTTATTAGGCTATATTATAAATTTATAATTTCAAATTCGATTCGATTCCAAGTACTAAAATTACCCGTTACCAAACCAACTAAATGGCACATTACTAAAACCTAAGTAACAAATCTATCTATAGATTTCTAAGCGTAAAAATATTAACCTGTAATGTGGAGTGGTTATTACCGGCTTCTCGTTTTGAATTTTAGACTTGTGGTTCTTTATTTAAAACTTTTTAGGTGATATCGTGCTTTATAGCTGCTTTAAAATTTATGTTCCATTTTGAAAGTTTTTAACATGTTTTTAAAGAATTTGAATTAAACAGAATTTATTCGAATTCGATATCGAATTCGAATTTTTAATCGAATACCAATGGAATACGAATTGGGTTTTTTATTCGAATACGAATTCGAATCGAATTCGGTAGGTTTTAATCGAATTCAAATCGAATACGAATTCAAGGAAAAATTAAAATTATTCGAATAATTCGATTCGAATAATTCAAAAATTCGATATTCGATTCGATGAACACCCCTATGGGAGCCTATATGACACATTAAATAGTAAGTTCAAATTTAGTACTAAGAAATTTATTGTATGGGAAGTGTTATAGAACTTGCTCATATGTTATACCAAAATGGGTTTTATGACATGAAAGAGAATAAAAAAATTAAAGAAAAAAAAAACATCAACCAAACAAAAGATGTAAGTGCAGTTCCTGCCGGGTAACTGTCGCCTATCAGTTCTGGTCAACCAAAGCAGAAGTCCAAGTTAAAGTCAACCATAACGAAGAATTCAAGACCTCATGAAGACCTGCATTGATCAAGGGGGAGTTGTTAATGCACTTTGGGTGAAAAGTGCATGGCTTCCAATATTTAGGGTCTTTATTGAACAAGTGTCCAAACTTAGTCCCTAAGAAGTTCCTAGGGAGAATTTGTCCCTAAGAAGTTCCTAGGGACAACTTGTCCAAGGTTTGGAAGAGTTTTTGTTAGTCAGAGTTTTGTTCCCTAAGAAGTTCCTAGGGAGAATTTGTCCCTAAGAAGTTCCTAGGGACAACTTGTCCAAGTTTTGGGAAAACTTTTGTCTGAGTTTTGGTGGAGAATTGGTTTGTCCGAGGTTTAGTCCTAGCCTATATATATGTGTGTATTGTGTAGATTAGGGCAACGATTTAGAGAAAGCTTTGTGCAACTCTTGAAGCTTTGTGCACCTCTCCCACTTGTTCATCCTCCTGGTGAGAATTCTAGAGAGAGAGACTATGTGTTAGTGAGAGAAAGCTAGGGTTTAGATCTTTGTGATCTAAACCAGCTTGTAGATGATGTATACTCCTTTGGTTTGTGTAATCTGTGATGACTGATTCATCAATAAAGAGTTCATCTTCTACATATTTCTATCTTGTTCTTCATATTTTGTTCTTCATGTCTTGAATCAAGTGCAATGTTTGATGTTCGTCATCGATCCGGTGCTTTCACAGTGGTATCAGAGCCTGGTTACCGATTCAGAATGGTCTAACCACCTTCTGAATCACCATTGCTCTTGATTTGATGTTTGTTTCCGCCAAACATCTTGAAGACTTGAAGATTTTGAAGAAAAGTTGAAGAAAATCAAGCTGTTCGTGGTTATTTTGTTCTCCAAGTTGTTGCAAATATGAGGTTTGATCCAAAAATTTCTTTGTCCGAGTTTTTCTTAGTGTTAAACTTGTCTGAGTTTAAAACTCTGTGTTTGTGTCTCCGGGGTATTGTTGAACCAGTGTGAAGTCACATTGGGGAAATAGTCCGGAGATTGGTTCTTCTGAGTTTTGAGAAACTCTTACCTTGTTCTGAGTTTCAAATCTCAACTCTTGTCCGATTTTAGCTTCAGTCCGAGATTTTTTGGCTCCAGACTTGATGACATTTTATGTCCGAGTTTTATTTTTAGGTGTCTGAGTTTTTAAAAAAAAAACTTCATATGTGGTCCGAGTTTGTTAACAATGGTCCGAGTTTCACTTACACATTTTCGGGTCTGAGTTTGTTAACAATGGTCCGAGTTTCATTGTTTGCATTGAAGTCCGAGTTAACCAGTTCTTTGGTCCGAGTTTCTCCATAATCGGTCAGAGTTTCTGTGTTCTTTTAAACAATGTTGATAGTCCGACTTTTGTTTAAAATGCTATAAGAATGTATGAGTTTTCTAAACAAGTCCGAGCTTTTAAACAATTTGTCCGAGTTTCTTTTCTGAGTTTTAAAGGTCCCGAATTTTTTACCCACTTTAAAGGTCCGACTTTTAGATATTATTGTCAAAATGTCTGAGTTTGTGAGCCTGTTGTCTCAGAGTTTTAGGAACTCAAAAGGTCAGAGTTTTAGGAACTCAAAAGGTCAGAGTTTTAGGAACTCAAAAGGTCAGAGTTTTAGGAAGAATTTTGAGTCCGAGTTAAAAAAAAAAAAAAAAAAAAAATTTCCGAGTTTTAGTCCGAATTTTGAGTCCGAGTTTTGGTTACTCCGAGTTTTTTTCCGAGTTTTGCAAAAAAAAAAAAATCCGAATTTTACAAGTATAGTCCGAATTTTGGCCTCAATTTTCAAGATTCTTTTTAAACTCTGAGATTCGCTTCGCTTGGTCCAAGAACATTTGTTGTCCGCAGAGTTTCCTTTATTTCCTTGCTTGTTTCGAATTCCTTTGTACTCTAAATACTGCTCAGATGATCTGATCCAAGGTTTCAAGAGCTTTCGGGTTTTACGAGTTCCGAATTTTCTAGAATTCCGGGTTACCTGGGGTACCGGATTTTTAATTAAGTTTAAAAGCTTGTGTAGTTCGGAAGTTTCGAGTTGTGCATGTTCCGAGTTTTTCTAGTTATTCCGGGTTACCTGGGGTACCGGATAACTAACTAAGAGTCTTAATTATGCGTAGTTTGAAGACTTGAGGTCGGTTTCAGATTATCGAAAAGTTTTATGGTACTTATGTTGTCCGGATCAAGTGAGGAGGTGAAGAGAATACGACTTGCTTGGATTTTTGTATTGTTTACAAAGAAAAAGGGGGAGTAAAAATTTTGAACTTCCTGTTTTCTTTGTAAACCAAAAGCTCGTAGTGCTACAATCGAAACAAGTTCATGTTCACTGTCTTTGAGATTAACTTAGTGTTAATCTTACCGATGGGGAAGTGTTTTTAACATGAAGCAAGTTAGAGCTAGTGTATGATTGAGTTTTGTCAAGTCTGTTCGAGGTTCAATCAAGTGTTGACGTGATGAAGCAAATTGTTCATTTGGCAACTAGTTGAAGGTCAAGCCTTTATCGTATGCCGGTTAGAGTAGAGAAGATTAGTCTTCTTGGTACCTCTTCCAAGTTGGTGACTGATCGGATTCTCGAAATAGGGGTTCTTACATTGAGGGGGGAGATGAGAGATGAAAGTCAACGGGTAATTGGTGGATTTGTGAAGATACGGGATTGGATCTTGAAGATTCGAGATGAAATGATTTCAGACACTCGGGTGAAGACTCTGATCAAGATGGTGGATGTACTTTTACAAAGTTCAGTTTGTTATTAACTTATCGAACTGAGCTTCATGTCTTTGTGAAGTTTGAAGTGTTCAAGATTGGGCATTGGAAATCCAATGTTTCTTTCTGCTACCGGTTAGGTTTGAAGATTAATGTATCGAGCGATATTCCTACATGTGGTTGTAGGTCGGTTCGCGTTAATTTGATTCGGAAGTAGTTTGAGGGGGAGGATCTACAGTGTTTGATGTTGGATTCTTCGGGTTTCTCAAAGCGGCTTTAAGTGATCGTCAGCAAGTCTTTAATTAGAAGGGTTGAAGATCACTGTGCTCTACCTAAAAGATCAAGTCTCAGCCAAAGTTGAAAGCTGACATGATATCTTCATTTAAAGGGGAGTCTCTAAGTGCAGTATCCGGTGATTGAAGATTATCGATGCCACACAGAACTGATGCAACAGTTAAGGGGGAGACTGTAAGTGCAGTTCCTGCCGGGTAACTGTCGCTTATCAGTTCTGGTCAACCAAAGCAGAAGTCCAAGTTAAAGTCAACCATAACGAAGAATTCAAGACCTCATGAAGACCTGCATTGATCAAGGGGGAGTTGTTAATGCACTTTGGGTGAAAAGTGCATGGCTTCCAATATTTAGGGTCTTTATTGAACAAGTGTCCAAACTTAGTCCCTAAGAAGTTCCTAGGGAGAATTTGTCCCTAAGAAGTTCCTAGGGACAACTTGTCCAAGGTTTGGAAAAGTTTTTCTTAGTCAGAGTTTTGTTCCCTAAGAAGTTCCTAGGGAGAATTTGTCCCTAAGAAGTTCCTAGGGACAACTTGTCCAAGTTTTGAAAGAGGTTTTGTTAGTCAGAGTTTTGTTCCCTAAGAAGTTCCTAGGGAGAATTTGTCCCTAAGAAGTTCCTAGGGACAACTTGTCCAAGTTTTGGGAAAACTTTTGTTTGAGTTTTGGTGGAGAATTGGTTTGTCCGAGGTTTAGTCCTAGCCTATATATATGTGTGTATTGTGTAGATTAGGGCAACGATTTAGAGAAAGCTTTGTGCAACTCTTGAAGCTTTGTGCACCTCTCCCACTTGTTCATCCTCCTGGTGAGAATTCTAGAGAGAGAGACTATGTGTTAGTGAGAGAAAGCTAGGGTTTAGATCTTTGTGATCTAAACCAGCTTGTAGATGATGTATACTCCTTTGGTTTGTGTAATCTGTGATGACTGATTCATCAATAAAGAGTTCATCTTCTACATATTTCTATCTTGTTCTTCATATTTTGTTCTTCATGTCTTGAATCAAGTGCAATGTTTGATGTTCGTCATCGATCCGGTGCTTTCACAAAAGATACCTAAACTACACCCACCAATTAAGAGACTCCATCTCACCCACATATTTGCCTCCACGCCGGTAGAAATTCTCAAGCCCCACCCACAACACCGTCGTCCACGCCATAAGCGGGGTGGGGGCTTTCATTTCCTTTTTCCACGCCCACCGATCGTATGGTGTTAGGTGGGTGCAACAATTACGAAGACGGTCATAAAAAAGGCCATACTTAGCCACCTGGGTAGCATCTTTGCAATGAAATTTTAGAAAAACCTATTGTAAAGTAGATAGTTTTGTTAATTTCTACTCTTTGCTAACCATTCATCTTATGAAAAAAGTTACAAAAATGGTCTATGTGATAAGAAAAGTTTCAGTAAAAGAAGTTTTTATTTATCTTTAATACTTTTATAACTAACATTACATAGATTAAAAGAAACATAAAAACAATATCTCATATAATTTTTTATATAATCGATTATTCTCATTCGTCGCATAGTCTTCTTTAACATTTAATCATCCGCTACTCGTTTAGTCGCTTGGGGGGTTAGTCAAGCGTATCGATGCATCGTACGCGATTTCATCATCGTCTAGTGGTTGTGCCCGTCCTTTAAGTACTTCATATTCGTGTATTTTATCTTCCACTACAATTTTGCCTTTAAGATTTGAAATATGTTGTACACATGGGCCATCCAAGAAGTCCTCCAAGCAAATGCACATTTCCACTGACCTCCGATGTCGCGTTCATCGAATGGATAATACCCTGCCACTAAGAGAAAAAACCGATTTTCATTTGCCCAGAAAGTAAAGTTTGAAGCAGCGGCAAGAAACATACCATAATTTTGGTATCATGCCTTTTCTTTACCATTTGACATTACATAAGTCAAAATTTGCCCTTAGTTTTGGATCATTACTCATTTTCAATAAGTAACGTTTGTGATTTATAATAAGTAACGTATGTAACACCCAAAAGTATTGCGTAGTGTGTTCGATTTGTGATTTATAATAAGTAACGTATGTAACACCCAAAAGTGCGAAAGCAAAAAGGGTTCGAGTATACTCACAGCGGTTGATGGATTGAAGGGAGCGCTTAGAGAGTAAGGTTATCCTGATCAGAACGATAACATAACGATGAGAGACGCGTAAAATGTTAATAGTGTTGGTGGGTCTGATAGCTGTTCGGTCGGATGGTTATCCGATCGGACAGCCAGTTATGTGGGTGACAATCCGGTCGGACAGTTGTCCGATCGGATGGTAGTCCGGTCGGATGACTGATCGAGTGGATTGTTTCTCCCTTTGAGAAGGATGTGTTTGTGTATGATGGTTTGACTTTTGAAGTTTTTGTTGTAGCATTTGAAATCATTGAAGTATCTCTACCTTTCAGGTCGGTCGATTGGTCGGTCGTCCGATCGGACAGCAATCCATCAGGTTAACACTTCAGTAAGAACAAGTTCATAGCAGGTTGTCACTCGATCGGACGGTCGTCCGGTCGGGTGGCATCCTTAGCGCACTGAACAAGTTGGAAATCGTTCAAGTGTTAACGTCAAGCATCTCATGATCCGAAGAGTAATCCGGTCGGATGGTAGTCCGATCGGATAGCAATTCGTTCAATACCCTACTTCAGATAAAATTTGTATAGCGTGGGACCCAATGTGTCAGCCGTTCGGATTGGCCAGCCGCTCGGATGGCTGTCCGGTCGGATAGCACTCCGCACCGGTCATTCCGTTCGTCTTTCACTTGGTCGTTTAAATCGTTTGTAGTTTTATCGAGACGCTTGGACAACACGTTAACCAACTGAACCCCATCTCGACCCCAGTAACCTGACCGAACAGGATCACCCAAGTTCAAACAGTTAACTGGTTCAAGACGGCTGTTCTCGGTTAACCTGGAATCAGTGGTCTCGTGGATAGAATCCAGATCTTGAACCAACACAACACTAAGAACGAGTAGATGTTAGAACGAGATTCGATTCTATCGGTTCTGAGTGTATTGAGTGCAAAAAAGTTGAAAGAAAGTTTGAAACCATCTTTCAATCCTTTTCCACCGTGAAATTGTTTAGATCCGTACAGATCTTTGTTTATTTGTGTGGAAAATCGGTTACATCTAAGTTGTTCTTGGTGGATTGAAGTCAAAACATGAAGTTCTTCAAGAACACATGATGACATCATTATAGAACCCCTCAAATCTAGTGATTTCACGGTTAAAAGTTAAGATTTAAAAGATAGAAATATGTGGGAGTGCGTGTAGATCAAGAAAGTACAAGTTTTAGGACGAGATCTTACCGGAATCGAGAGCAATCTGAGAAAAGGTGAGGAGCATGGGCTGGTCGGTCTGAGAGTTTCCAAAAGTGGAAATGATGAAAGTGACATGGGTATTTATAGGATTCCAAAAGAGGAAATGGTGGGTCGGTCGGACAGCATCACACCCGGGTGACACACCGGTCGGATGGCATATCGACCGGATGGCAGCCCGGTCGGATGGCAATACGGCCGGCTGGCATCTGGTCGAGTGTTCGACGCGACGATTTTTGAAGTTTCGATTTCGAGCGATGCGAATATGATAGAATTTCCTATTCAAATTACTTTTAATCCCAATCACTCATATCTCGTGCTGTCTTTTCTTTACTAAATATCATAACTCGATTTCGACTGAGTTCGATTGCGTTTCGATGGCGTTTCGATTGATTTCCACACATAAAATAAATAAACATGCACAAGTAAAACGTAAGGCACATACACGTATAACAATCACCAAGTTGCATATTTTGAATTGCGAGCGCGATTGCGAATAAGCGATTAACCATGCGATTAGCGATAAGTATAGCGATTAACTTCGATTATTAATAGATACTCCACATAATACAACTAACATAATTGATAAATTAAACTAACTATGAGTCAAAGAAGTCAAAACAGAATTAGAGCAAGGAGTGACAGATCGCAATTAGCGGTCTTTTCTTCCTTTGACTTAAATCTTCACTTTGACTTTGACTTTCGAAACACGGGGTGTTACAATTTCTCTCAAACCAGGGATCTGATACCAACTTGTATCGCCCTAACATGTTTAACCTCAAAACGACGCAGCGGAAATTACGAGCCTTAAAATTTCTTTCTCTCAGTTACAAAAATGTCAAACTTTTACTAGAACGAATTAACAACGTTCACATTTAAATAACACTACAAGCGTTACATAATTCAAACTAGGTGACCATTCTTTCCGTACAATCCTTGCTTTTTGATCGATCTGTACCCGCTTCTCTTTACTAGCGAAAGAGGAAATCCGTGTGGTTCCTGTGGACATCATAAATAACTTAACCGTTAGCCAATGACACCATCATACAACATTATTCTATAAGAATGAACATCGTATAACATTTCACAATATAAATCTGGAATCATTCAATTATCCTCTAAACTCCCTGACCAAGATCGGCTTCAATTCCTCATGAATCGGACAACCTCATACTTGCATTACATGCCAATCCCAAGGTATATCGTTAGTAACTGTCAATACTCAAAGTATTGAAACCATTCCTACGTATATTCATATCAACCCACCTTCGTACATACATACGAACATACAATTATATATACCTATATTCGTGCATACATGACTACGAGGTCTCGCTTACTACTTTTTGTTCTTATATACTCGCTTAAACAAGTCACATTCCCAACTTTTCATATTATAAATTCTATGCATAATAACATACATGCTTATTCATTTCTAGACACGTTTACCTATAGATTTCCTTTGCTAACACGAAAGTAAATCCATTCTAATACTAACCGGAGACCCATAACATTCTCATACATTCAAAAACAGCTTAAAAATAAATATGAGGCTTTGAAAACCATATAAAAAACGTTCCATAATCAAAACAAGCAAAATCAACCCATTTGCCAGCAACAAGGTCTCTCGGGGGCCGTGAGGGCCTTGCCTACCTTTCTCGCGGGGCGCGACAGCCTCCACCATAAGATACGGTGACTGCCGTAGCCTACGGTGCTCCCCAAAAGCATACGGTGACTTGGGACTGCCTTACAGCAGAAAAGGATTGTCCAGCATCTACCGTAGCCTACGGTAGGCACCGTAAGCTACGGTGGTGCCCAGTTCAGCCTTCATTTTTGTTACTACTACATCCATAACTCGAACACTTCTCAACCAATTCACTCGAGACTTGTTCCTATTGTCCGAAAAACATAACCTTACATTATTTGCTAACAATCTTTACCCCGGGTTCTCAATCTTCGTGAGTTTCATTAACGTTACATGAGTTATGTGCATTTATTCAACCGTTCATGTTTTTATTAAACAACTCTCTTATTTAAACTCAAAACTAGGCCTTTTGACCATTAACCCATGTCTCTGTTTCTCAGTTAGCGCATTTGTAAGAAATTCAATCCATTACCTGGTTATAATACCTTCGTCATAACTTATGCAAATCATACCGTAACAAGTTAACTCTCATTTTGACCCGTTTGGTCGACTAAGCGGAAACCTTCACTTCTACACACCCAAACCTTTCTAAACTCCAATATCATACTTAAATAACTAACACATAACCTTACTTTAATAAACTAAGAAGTGATTCTAGAAAATCACTCACTTCATACTAATGCTTGATATCATCATCAAATTCATGTTACGACACAACTACTAACAATTATCATGCAAATAATCTCTTTACTACTAAAGAGGGAGTCCGGGAATTTACTTACCTTACGCATTCGTATTTGCATTCGCTTCCTCATGTCCTCTTGACCCGTTAGCCCTTCATGTTTCCATCCATGTTGACATGATCCCTATACTTCCATTTCATTCCATCCACATTCTTGTTAGCATACAAAATTATACATATCAACGATCATATCAATTTACATTTCACATTCGACTTTCATTAGTCAATTTAACAAGCATATGGTATACTCATAATACAATACTCATTCAACCATATAATCACTTTGTCACATTACTTTTAATAATTAATCATTCACTAACATGTATAGCTCAATTCACTAAAAATTGGCTGTTTTGGGACGTCCGTTTACAGTACTTACGAGCTTGCAAAAATTACAATCTTTTTATGTGACGTGCCACTCGAAGGGGTTATCCTTGTGTTAAATTTTTAGAATCTAACTCTCTACCAAAATTTTATGAAAAAACATTTACTAAGAATCAATTAGATTCGTCACTTTCTGACTGCAACCCACGGAAAAATTCATTTAAAAATCCTCGGCTATCCGATTAACATAATTCTATTTGGAGATTTCGATAACCTCCTGAAGCTACCTACAGTAAAAAATTTAGATCATAACTCAACTCCAAAATTGAGTTATTACATTCGTAAGGGGCTGCAAATTTTGTCAGAAAATGCAGCATGAACCTTCGATAAGGAAAAATTCATAAAACGTTAATTTTTTGTTGAAAAAATGCAATTCTAGTTGGGTTTGAAAGGTTTTTCCTGGGTAATCACAAACTCAATAAACATCGGTTTCTTATAAGATTTGATCCGGTTACAGCCGATTAAAGTCGGCTGTAACTTTCTGGACAGATTTAGTTTTCACAAAATCTTTTCTAAATATCTCACCTTCTAACTTCAACTAGACATTTTATCAAATACCTTATGTGCATCAGTTTTAAATCAACTTAAACTCATCCTCATGAGTTTTAAATCACCTTGTGAGTAGTAACATTTAAATCCTATGATTATTTACCACGTCAAATTACTCATAATCTTACATAACCTGTGTTCCATATGATGATTCTAATACGTATTCATACTAAATTTCATACTAATTCATGGATTAAACATAAACCCATTTCATACAAGAACACTAAATCAATATATACAACTTACCACATGTTTACGAGTACTAGATCATCAAGAAATCGGGTTCATACATCAAATAGGATCTTGAATTGAGCTTCAATTTGGTGGATTGAACTTGAACTAGGGTTTCACCCTTGTCTTCCCCTCCGATCGTACGCGCGCGCACACACACACACTATGTGTGTGTTGTGTCTAATTCATTTTTTTTGTTTTATAAATCAAGTTCTCCTTTTTACAACTATGGTCCCTTAAGTTTGCCATTCATTCTTCTTGCCCCAACATTCATTCTTTATTTGTTTTGGCTAAATATTTTAACTAGGTTAAATAGTCTAATTATTGTATTTCATGTTATACCCTATGGGAACATATTGTGAATATAACATTCGAGTTTTTGGGTGTTACAAGCTAAAGACCAAATTATGTCTTATATAAGTTTTTTTGTTGTTTTATTTAATGATTAGATGAAGTAGAAGTAGGTAACATTTGAAGTTTGATGGTTTTTTGTTGTTAATTTACTTACTTATGAAGGTTTTTTATGTTGTTTAGTGTTTTACTTGAAACTTTGTTTGTTAATGTGATAGGAAGTTAGAAAATAAGGTTTGATTTTAGGAAAACTAAAATTGACCCGACCCGACGCGGTCTGATCCGGCCCGCAAAACTTTGTTTGTTTATGTTTACTGGTTTTACATGAACGACCCGATCCGACCCTCTATTAACTGAATTTTTTTATATAGCCAGGGGCCTAAAATCTTTAAATTTTTCCGCACCCCTCAGAAAGAATCTCTGAGTCCGCTACTGCCTGCAATCAGAATCAATATGTATATCCCAATTAACTGTTACAGATATTATGACATAAACACTTAGGTAACAATCACATCATATACTTTCTTGCTATAGCATGAAAGGAATTAATGTCAAAACCTCATTAGACACACAGATGAATGATAATCTAATCTATCAAGTACCACAAATAACTAATCTAATTGTTTAATGACATCCACATTCATAAATATATCAATGTCAAACCTTGTGAGATTAACCAAAAAATCTTCAACAAATTTCAATATCAGACCAAAATCAAGTCAAGAAACTTCAATGTAGGCTAAAATTCAAAAACCTATTGTTACCATAAAAAAACCTTTGTGCCCCCGAATTGAAACTCATGATTATAACTCAATTACAATTCAAAATTGAAACTCATGATTATAACTCAATTACAATTCAAAAACAAATTTGACAATAAAAAAAAATATAACTAACACAAAGTGGAAATTATAAACCAAACAATAGAAAATAATAATAAGATTGAACATGCACATGCGAATAAAGGAAGATATATTTCAAACGTAAATAAGAAAACATAAGTAAAAACCCTAAAACTTGGGGCGATGAATCGGAGATAGACGTTAATGATAATAATAGTAATCCAATGAAACTTAGCAAACTAATTATAAGCAGTGGCGGATCCAGAAATTTTTTCCAAGGGGTTCACTTTTTTAAGTGTTCCAATATCATACATCCGAACATAAAAAATACAGGCCGGTTCGATGGTTCGCGTTGGGTTAGGCTCATCACATAATAAAAATACGATAAAATATTGAAAAAAACATCATCATCATAAATATAAAAACACGTAACATAAATAAGATGGTCTTTACGAATAAAAAAAAACATACCTTCAGTTCTTCCCTATGAGGTTTCATCTTTTAAAAACGTTGTATTACATTCTCGATCGAAACTTGTTGTAAGAAGTCTCTTTCAATGTAGCAAATGCAAGTATTGTTCATGTATCCATCATCCATCCTATCGTTGATGATCCAATCATAATTTCAAATAGATTATACTAATAGAGAATTGCAAGTCGTTATCTCAAAATCAATTCACCCAAAATCACTATGATATCAAAACTAATAGAGAATTGCAAACTAATAGAGAATTCAATTCAATAACTTCTCATGGCAGAATACACTAAAAAGCCAATAATCAATCAAAAACTAAATTCATACTCATTGTAAAATCAATTTTATACGTCATCGATTGTAGAGTGCAAATTTGGATTTTTTGGAAACATAGTTAGTGATGGCATCATCAAACAGAGACAAAATCATGAAAATATGAAAATTATAGAATTGAATTCGTTTAAATTTTTTGGAAACATAGATAGTGCTGACATCATCAAACTGAGACAAAATCATGAAATTATGAAAATTACATAATTGAATTCGTTTAAATATCAATGTAAATTCATACTAATTCCAGTCTAGAGAAAGGGGTATAACTGAAATCAATAGTGACAACGACTTGCAAGATAATATCATTTTACCCAAAATCACAAATAAACATCATAAACTTTTAGAGAAAGGAGTATAAATGAACCAGAAAGCTTAAGAGAGTGATTGAGGGAAGGCTGAAGGGTTGCGGCTGCCGGCTGCGTGACTGCTCCGGCGAGTGGAGACGGTGGATGGGTGGCTGGACAGTTGAGAGACGATGGCTGTGTGTGTTTTGGTTTGAGAGTAAAAGGGAGAAGGGCAAAAGGAGATCAAGGAACCCTAAGTCCCTTATTTGTTTTTCACTTAAAAAAATATAAGAAAAACGCAAAAAAGGAAAAAAAAAACACGGTTTAACAAGACTCGAACTCGCAACATCAAGGTAATCAGCACGGCCATTAACCAGTAAGACACTCTTCACATTTGCTTGAAAGGTTCCTCTACAAGATATTAAGGGGTTCCTTCAGAATATTCTATATACATTAACACTATAAATTACGGATCGAACGGGTTCCCGGGAACCCCCTAACTGAATGTAAATCCGCCCCTGATTATAAGCTTGGATTTACTCGAATAACTCTTAAAATAAAATATAATAAAAAAATAGAAAACCCTAATTGATCAACGCTAATTATAACCTTGGATTTACTCAAATAACTCTTAAAATAAAATATAATAAAATAATAGAAAACCCTAATGGATCAACACAAGCGTCAATGACTCTACTTAATCAACCAAAACTCTGATCTCCATTATGTAGAAAACCTATCAATTAGTCTCTTCTGATTTTCCTCTCGAAAGCATCAATGGAGTTTCGACAATCAATCAAAAACCAAACCGGCTTCTCAATCACATTCGCAACCCACCTTCTCTCCAAAAAATTTCAAAACTCCAACGTTGTTTTCTCTCCCCTTTCCATGCATGTCATCCTAAGCTTACTAGCCGCCGGTTCCGAAGGCCGAACCCTCGACCAACTACTCGCTTTCCTCAAAGCAGGTACCACCAATGACCTCAACTCTCTTTACTCGCAGCTTGTGCCCTTGATCTTCCCTGGCGGCAGCCCACGTGGCGGACCTCGATTGTTGTTTGCAAACGGGGTTTGGGTTGAGAAAACACTTTCTCTCAAACCTTCTTTTAAGAACATCGTGGACACCGTTTATAAAGCATCTTGCAATCAGGTCGATTTCCGGTCCAAGGTTAGTTCTAATTTTGATGCTGTTTTTGTTCATAAACTTCATGTCTTTAAGAGTTTGGGACTTGGGCTCTCATAACCAAAGGTATATAACTTTGTATTTAATGTTGCTAACATATTATTTACCGATTATAGAAGGCGGTTGATCAGGTAGCCAGTGAAATAAACTTATGGACCAAGAAGCAAACGAATGGCCTTATCAAAAAGCTTGTTTCTGTTAAAGAAATTGACAAATTCACCATGCTCATCATTGCTAATGTAGTCTACTTTAAGGGAGCATGGAATCAGAAGTTTGACAGATCAGACACAAAAGATTCCGACTTTCACCTCCTCGATGGCCGCAAAGTTAGAGTTCCATTCATGACCAGCAAGAAAAAACAATTTGTGCGTCAACATATTGGTTTCAAAGTGTTGGGTCTTCCATACTCCAGAGGCCAAGATAAACGTCAGTTCACAATGTACTTTTTTCTCCCAGATGCAAAAGACGGGTTGCAATCTTTAATAGGGAGAATAGATTCGACAAATGATTTTTTTTACCGTCACATTCCACACAAAAAAGTAGAAGTCGGAAAGTTTTTAATACCAAAATTTAAGATCACATTCGACTTTGAAGCTTCCCAAATGTTGAAAGAATTAGGGCTTGTATTGCCTTTCGAAAATTTGCCTTTCAAAGATGGAGACGGTTTTCCTGAAATGGTAGACTCGTCTCTTGGTAAAAAACTTTATGTTTCGAGCATTCATCATAAATCTTTCCTGGAGATGAATGAATACGGTACAGAAGCTGGAGCGGTATCTAGAAAAAAAATGGGGCTTTTAAGTAGCCGCTATATGCCCAAGGTGGATTTTGTGGCGGATCACCCGTTTTTGTTTGTGATTAGAGAAGATGTGACTGGAGTATTGTTGTTTATAGGACAGGTGATTAACCCTAGTATTGGTTGAAAAGGCAGTTAAAATCTCTAGTTTATTTAAGGTTAAACCATATTTATTTTTATTTTATTATTATTTTTTGTTTTTGTGTTTGCTATTGATTTTTGGGGTAAAACTGTTGCATCTTGGGCCATTTAATTCACGCAATTTATTTATTTGTTTTTTCATTGTCATTCTACTACAAATAAAGTGGTCCATAAGCAATCGGTTATAAATTTGAGGCCTAACCCATATGTTTGGTTGAGTGAGAATTAAGCATATCAATTTAAGTTGTCAAAGTTATTCAAATCATTGTTATTCATTTGGTTAACTGGCCTTTTAGAGCCGATATATAGAAGAAATAAATTAAGAGGATATTACGGAAAGACGAGACTTAGGCCACCCGTAGTGGTGAGAAATTGGGGCGTTTTTTTGGCCCAAAACGCCCAAACATGCCCGAGCTCGGCCCCCGTGGGCGTTTTTTTGCGAAAAATTGTTTGGAGCGTGGAATGAAGCACGCCGGATGGGGGATTCAATTGACCAAATCACATCTAACCCCTACTTCTTTGGTCAATCAATTTTTTTCATAGGTTTTTTTTTTTTTACTTTGTTAATTCTTTACACACCACTTAGCATAATGCCATATCCTCACTACACCCATTTTAGAAAAAAAAAGAAAAAAAAACGCCACTTTGCTGACTAGGGCGACACATGACAGACAACGCACAAGGGTGGGGCACAATTCACCCCAACCACTACGCATGGTCTTAGCTAAGACTATAATCAACCACTACGCATGGTCTTAGCTAATACTATAATCAATTATTGCAGTGAAGTGAGGAGGCTGAATCTTACTTGAGTTGGCATCTTGTATTAATAGTCTGGAACTAATAAAGCTTCTTTGATTTGAGAATATTTTGTGCAATTCTTAATTGGTTATAAGTTTCGTGATTTGTGGTCATTTATGTGTTTTGTGCTAGCTTTGCAATTAGTTTTTGAAAAATCATGGGGCTGGACTATCAAAATACAATTTTTTACACTACATAAAAAAAACTAAAAAAAATAATATTTACACTACGAAGTGAAAAAATAAAGGGTAGCAAGGAAGGACCTGTCTGGCGTATGAAAGATACACCCCTACTTGTGGTGTGCCTAATATTAGTTGGTGAGTAATTAAGACAATGAATATGGGAGCCTATATGACACATTAAATAGTAAGTTCGTCAAGTAGGGCTAGCTCACTTGATAGAGGCTCTTGTCTCTTAATGAGAGGTCTTAGGTTCAATCCCAAGCAACGATGAATTATTTGTAAATATAGGAGTTTGGGAGAGTAACGTTAGCCATTCAAAAAAAAGTAAGTTCAAATTTAGTACTAATATATTTTTTGTATGAGAAGTGTTATAGAACTTGCTCATATGTTATACCAAAAAGGGTTTTATTGACGGAACATGAAAAAGAAAAAAAAATCTTTAGATCACATGGTATGGAGGGGCTTGAAAGGAGAGCGTGGAGCGATACGTGACAACTACGTCAGCATGGTAGCGTAGAGAAAAAAACATGAGGTGGGAAAGTGACATGGAAGAGAATAAAAAAAATACCTAAACTACACCCACCAATTAAGAGACTCTATCTCACCCACATATTTGCCCTCACGCTGGTGGAAATTCTCAAGCCCTACCCACAACACCGTCGTCCACGCCATAAGCAGGGTAGGGGCTTTCATGCCCTTTTTGCACGCCCACACGGACCGGATGGTGTCAGGTGGGTGCAACAATTACGAAGATAAACGTCAGTTCACAATGTACTTTTTCCTCCCAGATGCAAAAGACGGGTTGCAATCTTTAATAGGGAGAATAGATTCGACAAGTGATTTTTTTTACCGTCACATTCCACACCAAAAAGTAGAAGTCGGAAAGTTTTTAATACCAAAATTTAAGATCACATTCGACTTTGAAGCTTCCCAAACGTTGAAAGAATTAGGGCTTGTATTGCCTTTCGAAAATTTGCCTTTCAAAGATGGAGATGGTTTTCCTGAAATGGTAGACTCGTCTCTTGGTAAAAAACTTTATGTTTCGAGCATTCATCATAAATCTTTCCTGGAGATGAATGAATACGGTACAGAAGCTGCAGCGGTATCTAGAAAAAAAATGGAGCTTTTAAGTAGCCGCTATATGCCCAAGAAGGTGGATTTTGTGGCAGATCACCCGTTTTTGTTTGTGATTAGAGAAGATGTGACTGGAGTATTGTTGTTTATGGGACAGGTGATTAACCCTAGTATTGATTGAAAAGGCAGCTAAAATCTCTAGTTTATTTCAGGTTAAACCATTTTTATTTTTATTTTATTATTATTATTTTTTCTTTTTTTGTGTTTGCTATTGATTTTTGGGGTAAAACTGTTACATCTTGGGCCATTTAATTCGCGCAATTTATTTATTTGTTTTTTCATTGTCATTCTACTACAAATAAAGTGGTCCACAAGCAATCGGTTATAAAGCTTTGGGGCCTAACCCATATCTTTGGTTGAGTGAGAATTAAGCATATCAATTTAAGTTGTTAAAGTTATTCAAATAATCTTTATTCATTTGGTTAACTGGCCTTTTAGAGCCGATATATAGAAGAGATAAATTAAGAGGATATTTCGGAAATACGAGACTTAAACCACCCGTAGACCGTAGTGGTGAGAAATCGGGGCATTTTTTTGGCCCAAAACGCCCAAACACGCCCGAGCTCGGCTCCCGTGGGCGTTTTTTTGCGAAAAATTGTTTGGAGCGTGGAATGAAGCAGCCCGGATAAGGGATTCCATTGATCAATCACATCTAACCTCTCCTTCTTTGGCCAAATCAATTTTTTTATAGTTCTTTTTTTTTTTACTTTGTTAATTCTTTACACACCTTTAACATAATGTTATATCCCCACTACACCCATTTTAGAAAAACGCTCCTTTGCTGACTAGGACGACACGTGACGGACAACGCCCAAAGGTGGGATACTATTTACCCCAACCACTACGTATGGTCTTAACTAAGTCTATAATCAATTATTGCAGTGAAGTGAAGAGGCTGAACCTTACTTGAGCTGGCATCTAGTATATATAGTCTGGAACTAATAAAGCTTCTTTGATTTGAGAATATTTTGTGCAATTCTTAATTGGTTATAAGCTTCGTGATTTGTGCTCATTTATGTGTTTTGTGCTAGCTTTGCAATTAGTTTTTTGAAAAATCATGGCGCCAGACTATCAAAATACAATATTTTACATTACATAAAAAAATTAAAAAAAATAATATTTACATTACGAAGTGAAAAAATAAAGGGTACCAAGGACCTGTATGGCGTATGAAAGATACATCCCTACTTGTGGTGTGGCTAACTTTAGGTGGTGAGTAATTAAGACAATGAATATGGGAGCCTAGGGGTGTGTAGAATTCATTTTAAATTTGAAAAATTTAAAATTCGTTTAAAGTCGATTCGATTATGAAGAATTCGTTTTGATTATAAGAATTCGAATTCGATTCAATTCGAGTCAAGTAAATCGAATACGAATCGAATACGAATTTGTAATTTCAAATTCGATCCGATTTGAAATTCGAATAAAAATTATACATTTTTATTTATTATTTTTATATATAATACATATATAATTTTTATTAGGCTATATTATAAATTTATAATTTCAAATTCGATTCGATTCCAAGTACTAAAATTACCCGTTACCAAACCAACTAAATGGCACATTACTAAAACCTAAGTAACAAATCTATCTATAGATTTCTAAGCGTAAAAATATTAACCTGTAATGTGGAGTGGTTATTACCGGCTTCTCGTTTTAAATTTTAGACTTGTGGTTCTTTATTTAAAACTTTTTAGGTGATATCGTGCTTTATAGCTGCTTTAAAATTTATGTTCCATTTTGAAAGTTTTTAACATGTTTTTAAAGAATTTGAATTAAATAGAATTTATTCGAATTCGATATCGAATTCGAATTTTTAATCGAATACCAATCGAATACGAATTGGGTTTTTTATTCGAATACGAATTCGAATCGAATTCGGTAGGTTTTAATCGAATTCAAATCGAATACGAATTCAAGGAAAAATTAAAATTATTCGAATAATTCGATTCGAATAATTCAAAAATTCGATATTCGATTCGATGAACACCCCTATGGGAGCCTATATGACACATTAAATAGTAAGTTCAAATTTAGTACTAAGAAATTTATTGTATGGGAAGTGTTATAGAACTTGCTCATATGTTATACCAAAATGGGTTTTATGACATGAAAGAGAATAAAAAAATTAAAGAAAAAAAAACATCAACCAAACAAAAGATGTAAGTGCAGTTCCTGCCGGGTAACTGTCGCTTATCAGTTCTGGTCAACCAAAGCAGAAGTCCAAGTTAAAGTCAACCATAACGAAGAATTCAAGACCTCATGAAGACCTGCATTGATCAAGGGGGAGTTGTTAATGCACTTTGGGTGAAAAGTGCATGGCTTCCAATATTTAGGGTCTTTATTGAACAAGTGTCCAAACTTAGTCCCTAAGAAGTTCCTAGGGAGAATTTGTCCCTAAGAAGTTCCTAGGGACAACTTGTCCAAGGTTTGGAAGAGTTTTTGTTAGTCAGAGTTTTGTTCCCTAAGAAGTTCCTAGGGAGAATTTGTCCCTAAGAAGTTCCTAGGGACAACTTGTCCAAGTTTTGAAAGAGTTTTTGTTAATCAGAGTTTTGTTCCCTAAGAAGTTCCTAGGGAGAATTTGTCCCTAAGAAGTTCCTAGAGACAACTTGTCCAAGTTTTGGGAAAACTTTTGTCTGAGTTTTGGTGGAGAATTGGTTTGTCCGAGGTTTAGTCCTAGCCTATATATATGTGTGTATTGTGTAGATTAGGGCAACGATTTAGAGAAAGCTTTGTGCAACTCTTGAAGCTTTGTGCACCTCTCCCACTTGTTCATCCTCCTGGTGAGAATTCTAGAGAGAGAGACTATGTGTTAGTGAGAGAAAGCTAGGGTTTATATCTTTGTGATCTAAACCAGCTTGTAGATGATGTATACTCCTTTGGTTTGTGTAATCTGTGATGACTGATTCATCAATAAAGAGTTCATCTTCTACATATTTCTATCTTGTTCTTCATATTTTGTTCTTCATGTCTTGAATCAAGTGCAATGTTTGATGTTCGTCATCGATCCGGTGCTTTCACAGTGGTATCAGAGCCTGGTTACCGATTCAGAATGGTCTAACCGCCTTCTGAATCACCATTGCTCTTGATTTGATGTTTGTTTCCGCCAAACATCTTGAAGACTTGAAGATTTTGAAGAAAAGTTGAAGAAAATCAAGCTGTTCGTGGTTATTTTGTTCTCCAAGTTGTTGCAAATATGAGGTTTGATCCAAAAATTTCTTTGTCCGAGTTTTTCTTAGTGTTAAACTTGTCTGAGTTTAAAACTCTGTGTTTGTGTCTCCGGGGTATTGTTGAACCAGTGTGAAGTCACATTGGGGAAATAGTCCGGAGATTGGTTCTTCTGAGTTTTGAGAAACTCTTACCTTGTTCTGAGTTTCAAATCTCAACTCTTGTCCGATTTTAGCTTCAGTCCGAGATTTTTTGGCTCCAGACTTGATGACATTTTATGTCCGAGTTTTATTTTTAGGTGTCTGAGTTTTTTAAAAAAAAACTTCATATGTGGTCCGAGTTTGTTAACAATGGTCCGAGTTTCATTGTTTGCATTGAAGTCCGAGTTAACCAGTTCTTTGGTCCGAGTTTCTCCATAATCGGTCAGAGTTTCTGTGTTCTTTTAAACAATGTTGATAGTCCGACTTTTGTTTAAAATGCTATAAGAATGTATGAGTTTTCTAAACAAGTCCGAGCTTTTAAACAATTTGTCCGAGTTTCTTTTCTGAGTTTTAAAGGTCCCGAATTTTTTACCCACTTTAAAGGTCCGACTTTTAGATATTATTGTCAAAATGTCTGAGTTTGTGAGCCTGTTGTCTCAGAGTTTTAGGAACTCAAAAGGTCAGAGTTTTAGGAACTCAAAAGGTCAGAGTTTTAGGAAGAATTTTGAGTCCGAGTTAAAAAAAAAAAAAAAAATTCCGAGTTTTAGTCCGAATTTTGAGTCCGAGTTTTGGTTACTCCGAGTTTTTGTCCGAGTTTTGCAAAAAAAAAAAAAAATTCCGAGTTTTAGTCCGAATTTTGAGTCCGAGTTTTGGTTACTCCGAGTTTTTGTCCGAGTTTTGCAAAAAAAAAAAAAATCCGAATTTTACAAGTATAGTCCGAATTTTGGCCTCAATTTTCAAGATTCTTTTTAAACTCTGAGATTCGCTTCGCTTGGTCCAAGAACATTTGTTGTCCGCAGAGTTTCCTTTATTTCCTTGCTTGTTTCGAATTCCTTTGTACTCTAAATACTGCTCAGATGATCTGATCCAAGGTTTCAAGAGCTTTCGGGTTTTACGAGTTCCGAATTTTCTAGAATTCCGGGTTACCTGGGGTACCGGATTTTTAACTAAGTTTAAAAGCTTGTGTAGTTCGGAAGTTTCGAGTTGTGCATGTTCCGAGTTTTTCTAGTTATTCCGGGTTACCTGGGGTACCGGATAACTAACTAAGAGTCTTAATTATGCGTAGTTTGAAGACTTGAGGTCGGTTTCGGATTATCGAAAAGTTTTATGGTACTTATGTTGTCCGGATCAAGTGAGGAGGTGAAGAGAATACGACTTTCTTGGATTTTTGTATTGTTTACAAAGAAAAAGGGGGAGTAAAAATTTTGAACTTCCTGTTTTCTTTGTAAACCAAAAGCTCGTAGTGCTACAATCGAAACAAGTTCATGTTCACTGTCTTTGAGATTAACTTAGTGTTAATCTTACCGATGGGGAAGTGTTTTTAACATGAAGCAAGTTAGAGCTAGTGTATGATTGAGTTTTGTCAAGTCTGTTCGAGGTTCAATCAAGTGTTGACGTGATGAAGCAAATTGTTCATTTGGCAACTAGTTGAAGGTCAAGCCTTTATCGTATGCCGGTTAGAGTAGAGAAGATTAGTCTTCTTGGTACCTCTTCCAAGTTGGTGACTGATCGGATTCTCGAAATAGGGGTTCTTACATTGAGGGGGAGATGAGAGACGAAAGTCAACGGGTAATTGGTGGATTTGTGAAGATACGGGATTGGATCTTGAAGATTCGAGATGAAATGATTTCAGACACTCGGGTGAAGACTCTGATCAAGATGGTGGATGTACTTTTACAAAGTTCAGTTTGTTATTAACTTATCGAACTGAGCTTCATGTCTTTGTGAAGTTTGAAGTATTCAAGATTGGGCATTGGAAATCCAATGTTTCTTTCTGCTACCGGTTAGGTTTGAAGATTAATGTATCGAGCGATATTCCTACATGTGGTTGTAGGTCGGTTCGCGTTAATTTGATTCGGAAGTAGTTTGAGGGGGAGGATCTACAGTGTTTGATGTTGGATTCTTCGGGTTTCTCAAAGCGGCTTTAAGTGATCGTCAGCAAGTCTTTAATTAGAAGGGTTGAAGATCACTGTGCTCTACCTAAAAGATCAAGTCTCAGCCAAAGTTGAAAGCTGACATGATATCTTCATTTAAAGGGGAGTCTCTAAGTGTAGTATCCGGTGATTGAAGATTATCGATGCCACACAGAACTGATGCAACAGTTAAGGAGGAGACTGTAAGTGCAGTTCCTGCCGGGTAACTGTCGCTTATCAGTTCTGGTCAACCAAAGCAGAAGTCCAAGTTAAAGTCAACCATAACGAAGAATTCAAGACCTCATGAAGACCTGCATTGATCAAGGGGGAGTTGTTAATGCACTTTGGGTGAAAAGTGCATGGCTTCCAATATTTAGGGTCTTTATTGAACAAGTGTCCAAACTTAGTCCCTAAGAAGTTCCTAGGGAGAATTTGTCCCTAAGAAGTTCCTAGGGACAACTTGTCCAAGGTTTGGAAAAGTTTTTCTTAGTCAGAGTTTTGTTCCCTAAGAAGTTCCTAGGGAGAATTTGTCCCTAAGAAGTTCCTAGGGACAACTTGTCCAAGTTTTGAAAGAGTTTTTGTTAGTCAGAGTTTTGTTCCCTAAGAAGTTCCTAGGGAGAATTTGTCCCTAAGAAGTTCCTAGGGACAACTTGTCCAAGTTTTGGGAAAACTTTTGTCTGAGTTTTGGTGGAGAATTGGTTTGTCCGAGGTTTAGTCCTAGCCTATATATATGTGTGTATTGTGTAGATTAGGGCAACGATTTAGAGAAAGCTTTGTGCAACTCTTGAAGCTTTGTGCACCTCTCCCACTTGTTCATCCTCCTGGTGAGAATTCTAGAGAGAGAGACTATGTGTTAGTGAGAGAAAGCTAGGGTTTAGATCTTTGTGATCTAAACCAGCTTGTAGATGATGTATACTCCTTTGGTTTGTGTAATCTGTGATGACTGATTCATCAATAAAGAGTTCATCTTCTACATATTTCTATCTTGTTCTTCATATTTTGTTCTTCATGTCTTGAATCAAGTGCAATGTTTGATGTTCGTCATCGATCCGGTGCTTTCACAAAAGATACCTAAACTACACCCACCAATTAAGAGACTCCATCTCACCCACATATTTGCCTCCACGCCGGTAGAAATTCTCAAAGCCCCACCCACAACACCGTCGTCCACGCCATAAGCGGGGTGGGGGCTTTCATTTCCTTTTTCCACGCCCACCGATCGTATGGTGTTAGGTGGGTGCAACAATTACGAAGACGGTCATAAAAAAGGCCATACTTAGCCACCTGGGTAGCATCTTTGCAATGAAATTTTAGAAAAACCTATTGTAAAGTAGATAGTTTTGTTAATTTCTACTCTTTGCTAACCATTCATCTTATGAAAAAAGTTACAAAAATGGTCTATGTGATAAGAAAAGTTTCAGTAAAAGAAGTTTTTATTTATCTTTAATACTTTTATAACTAACATTACATAGATTAAAAGAAACATAAAAACAATATCTCATATAATTTTTTATATAATCGATTATTCTCATTCGTCGCATAGTCTTCTTTAACATTTAATCATCCGCTACTCGTTTAGTCGCTTGGGGGGTTAGTCAAGCGTATCGATGCATCGTACGCGATTTCATCATCGTCTAGTGGTTGTGCCCGTCCTTTAAGTACTTCATATTCGTGTATTTTATCTTCCACTACAATTTTGCCTTTAAGATTTGAAATATGTTGAACACATGGGCCATCCAAGAAGTCCTCCAAGCAAATGCACATTTCCACTGACCTTCGATGTCGCGTTCATCGAATGGATAATACCCTGCCACTAAGAGAAAAAACCGATTTTCATTTGCCCAGAAAGTAAAGTTTGAAGCAGCGGCAAGAAACATACCATAATTTTGGTATCATGCCTTTTCTTTACATAAGTCAAAATTTGCCCTTAGTTTTGGATCATTACTCATTTTCAACTTTCAAGATCTTTTTCACAATCAATTCACTAGAAGAAGCACCAACACCAACCGATATTGAGCACTTTAACTAGCTAGAAATGTTGTGTGACTAAACCAATACAACAAAACTAGTATTTATACATGTGGTGGTAAAAAAAAATGAACCCAAATCCCGTCCAAACAACTAGTTAACGGTCAAATGACCCTTAAATATTCAGTATAGTTAACCAATATCTATGTTTGTTCATACAAGTTTTCCATAGGAACTCGAAATTCCAATATCCTCACCTAAACTTCTTCTTCCATATTTCGTATGGCAGTTACAGTTTTCACCATAACCCTTCTTCTGGAGTCGAATTTTATAATGAACCTGTTGATTGAAGTTTTGAACCCCCAAGATACTACAATTTCCATTTTTTCCTTTGGAGTAAAATGCCTGGATAGTCCCTGTGGTTTGTCGAAATTTCACCTTTAGTCCTCAGCTTTCTAAAATTACACTCATGCTCCCTGTGATTTGACAAGTTGTTACTCGGATAGTTCCTGAAGTGGATGGAGGTTAATTTTCTAGTTAAATGGATGTGAAATTATAAAAATACCCTTATCTTTAAAATATATTAACTTCATTTAAAAAATGGTTCCACAACTACTTTGTCTTCTCCTAACACAAACCAAACCCTAATAATCAAATTCAGTCGACACCTTCTCTTCTCTCTTTCTATTTCATTATACAACCAGAATTTGACATTAATTTCTTTTGTTTCTTCATGTTTCTCAAGCTCAAGCACACAAACAACTCGAATTACAACTATGATGATGATGACTGTTGCAGGTGGTAAGGTGTAGGCTGAAGAGGGCGGCAAAGTTACAGGTTGGGGTGACAACGGTCGTTATGGTGATGATAGTGTTGGGTTTCCGGTGGTAGAGAAGGTGGTAGAAGTGGTCAGCGGTGGTGTTCGGTTGTGAGTGGTGGTGTAATGGTGCTGGTTTGTTGAAAAGAAAAGAGAATGACCATAAACCAAGCAACAAAACGTGCTTCTCTCCCTAAACCCAAAGTTGTCGGAGCGACTTTACCGGTCATCGGAGCTATTGACTGTAACTACACAGGTGGTTTGGATGGGTAGGGGTTGGCGATGAAGATGAGAAAATTAACCTCCATCCACTTCAAAGAATATCTGACTAACAACTGGTCAGATTACAGAGAACATGAGTGTAATTTTAGAAAGTTGGAGACTAAAGGTGAAATTTGGACAAACCACAGGGACTATCTGGACATTTTACTCTTTCCTTTGGGTAAATTTCTTGAAAGTATTATGAGGCTTGCCATTTTGTAGAGACTGATGATGGAAGGTGTGAAACCCGAGTGTTAACGTGCATATTTTGTGTGAATTATTGTGTTTTAAGTGATTACGCATCTCGAATATGTTAACTATGCAAGTATGTGGTTCTACAGGTAAATCACCTAATTCGGTGAAGTTAGAGAGCGTGGTGATGAAGCGGAACTACCGGGGATGATGAACAATGCGAAAGATATCATTCGATAGATATTCGGGTACTTAAATGGAAGTTGAAATCAAGTAATATATGGAGCCATCACACAAGTGGGAAAGTTATTATCATTGAGGATTATAATTTCAATTCATCATCACGTGTTGAGGGGATTAAGGTAGCATTATATCACATCATCATTGCTATTAATTACTCCTATAATTCACAAATATAAGAAAGACAGCCAAACATGTTCCAGTATAAACACCACGTAGCCTACACTTTAGTTTTGTAGCTTACGGCTTGGAAAGAAGAAAAGGAACAGAAGGTAAAAACCGTAGCATAATGTTTTGTTCCGTAGCCTACGGGTAGAATTATAAAGGGCCGCACATGTGTTGGATGGTACATGCAAACATCAACAATTGGGCCGACATATGCATTGTGGGATGAGACTTGGATTTTTTGATTGGGCCGATAACAATGATGCACATGAGGGGGACTTCTGTTTTGGCGGCAGACATCCAAAGGAGAGAGAGGCAATTGTTTTGGGGTTTTCATTACAGATACATCACATCATCATAATACTTCATATGTCATGTGGGCTAGACTTGGCGGCTGACTTGGAAGATGCAACATCACGTGAAGATTTGGTAACATGGGAGGGCCTTGACTTTTGAACATATAGAATTATCATCACATAGTGGGCCGATTTAGGGATCAACATATCTATACATATAATAAAGTAAACCAATTTAAGACACATGGCAATCATTAAGACTATCTAGAATTCTTTTTTCTCGTCTTAAACATAATCCTTTTAGTTTCATTAGTTAATCTTAAATTCAAAAAAAAATATTAATCCTTAAATCTTGGAAAAAATAAATTAATCCCTACTTAATATTTTTATCCAAATTTTAATTTTCAAAATCAAATTAATACGATGATATGTTGTTAATCATGATAACATGTTACGAAACGATTATACATTGTCTATCAACTAATTTTACTAAGTTAAAGTTTCAATTCATTTTGTGTTTTATTTAGTTGATTTACTAAATTATATATTTCGATTTTTTTTTTTTTGAGGATTGAAAATGTACTATAATCTATCTAATACATATTAGTAAACCAATTTGAGACACATGACAATCATTGAGGCTATTTGGAATTCTATTTTCCCGTCTTAAACATAATCCTTTTAGTTTCATTAGTTAATCCTAAATTAAAAAAATTAATCCTTAAATCTTGGGAAAAATAAATTAATCCCTACTTAATAATTTTTATCCAAATTTTAATTTTCAAAATCAAATTAATACGATCACATCTTGTTAATATTGATTACATTTTATTAATATTGTTATACTTTCTACTTATATTTAATGTTGTAATACATAAATATTATATTTTTTAGCATAACTATTAATATATACGTATGACAAAAAGTAATATTGTTTTATTAATATTATCCAGTGTTGGTTTGTTTTTAGCATTACTGGATTCACCCATGGTCAATTGTATCTAGCATTATTAATAATTAAAAGTAGAGACAGGGTAAAACTACTAATTCTAGGTATATAAATGTCTCAGTCTTTGATTTGCATTTACAAAAAATATTTATTATAAAGTTTAAATTGTTCAACCCGTGTAACACACGGGGAACTAACCTAGTAATAAAATATAATAAAATAATAGAAAACCCTAATGGATCAACACAAGCGTCAATGACTCTACTTAATCAACCAAAACTCTGATCTCCATTATGTAGAAAACCTATCAATTGGTCTCTTCTGATTTTCCTCTCGAAAGCATCAATGGAGTTTCGACAATCAATCAAAAACCAAACCGGCTTCTCAATCACATTCGCAACCCACCTTCTCTCCAAAAAATTTCAAAACTCCAACGTTGTTTTCTCTCCCCTTTCCATGCATGTCATTCTAAGCTTACTAACCGCCGGTTCCGAAGGCCGAACCCTCGACCAACTACTCGCTTTCCTGAAAGCAAGTACCACCAATGACCTCAACTCTCTTTACTCGCAGCTTGTGCCCTTGATCTTCCCTGGCGGCAGCCCACGTGGCGGACCTCGATTGTTGTTTGCAAACGGGGTTTGGGTTGAGAAAACACTTTCTCTCAAACCTTCTTTTAAGAGCATCGTGGACACCGTTTATAAAGCATCTTGCAATCAGGTCGATTTCCGGACCAAGGTTAGTTCTAATTTTGATGTTGTTTTTGTTCATAAACTTCATGTCTTTAAGAGTTTGGGACTTGGGCTCTCATAACCCAAGGTATATAACTTTGTATTTAATATTGCTAACATATTATTTACCGATTATAGAAGGCGGTTGATCAGGTAGCCAGTGAAATAAACTTATGGACCAAGAAGCAAACAAATGGCCTTATCAAAGAGCTTGTTTCTGTTAAAGAAATTGACGAATTCAAAAAATTCACCATGCTCATCATTGCTAATGTAGTCTACTTTAAGGGAGCATGGAGTCAGAAGTTTGACAGATCAGACACAAAAGAATCCGACTTTCACCTCCTCGATGGCCGCAAAGTTAGAGTTCCATTCATGACCAGCAAGAAAAAACAATTTGTGCGTCAACATAATGATTTCAAAGTGTTGGGTCTTCCATACTCAAGAGGCCAAGATAAACGTCAGTTCACAATGTACTTTTTTCTCCCAGATGCAAAAGACGGGTTGCAATCTTTAATAGGGAGAATAGATTCGACAAATGATTTTTTTTACCGTCACATTCCACACCAAAAAGTAGAAGTCGGTAAGTTTTTAATACCAAAATTTAAGATCACATTCGGCTTTGAAGCTTCCCATATGTTGAAAGAATTAGGGCTTGTATTGCCTTTTGAAAATGGAGAATGTCCCCCTGAAATGGTAGACTTGTCTCTTGGTAAAAAACTTTATGTTTCGAGCATTCATCATAAATCTTTCCTGGAGATGAATGAATACGGTACAGAAGCTGCATCGGTATCTAGAAGAAAAATGGGGCTTTTAACTAGCGGCTATAAGCACAAGGTGGATTTTGTGGCAGATCACCCGTTTTTGTTTGTGATTAGAGAAGATGTGACTGGAGTATTGTTGTTTATGGGACAGGTGATTAACCCTAGTATTGGTTGAAACGGCAGTTAAAATCTCTAGTTTATTTAATTCAGGTTAAACCGTTTTGTTTTTTTTGTTTTTTTTTTTTTGTTTTTTGTGTGTGTGTGTGTGTTTGCTATTGATTTTTGGGGTAAAACTGTTACATCTTGGGCCATTTAATTCATGCAATTCATTTATTTGTTTTTGGCAAATTGGAAAATAATAATCCCACCTTTGTGAAATTGGCCAATAATCCCAAGTCAGAAATTAGCCACTAATAATCCCACCTCGCCCATTTTTTTGTAAAATACTCCAAATGCTGACGTCGCATATACAAAAAAATTAACTGTGGAGTATTTTACAAAAAAAAAATGGACAAGGTGGGATTATTGTTGGTTAATTTCTGACTTGGGATTATTATTGGCCAATTTCACAAAAGTGAGATTATTATTTTCCAATTTGCATTTGTTTTTTATTGTCATTCTACTACAAATAAAGTGGTCCACAAGAAATCGGTTATAAAGCTTTGGGGCCTAACCCATATGTTTGGTTGAGTGAGTATTAAGCATATCAATTTAAGTTGTTAAAGTTATTCAAATAATTTTTATTCATTTGGTTAACTGGCCTTTTAGAGCCGATATATAGAAGAAATCAATTAAGAGGATATTTCGGAATGACGAGATTTAGACCACCCGTAGTGGTGAGAAATTGGGGCGTTTTTTTGCCCAAAACGCCCAAACACGCCCGAGATCGGCCCCCGTGGGCCTTTTTTTGCGAAAAATTGTTTGGAGCGTGGAATGAAGCACACCGGATGGGGGATTCAATTGACCAATCACATCTAACCCCTCCTTTGGCCAATCAATTTTTTTCATAGTCTTTTTTTTATTTTAGAAAAACGCCCCTTTGCTGACTAGGACGACACGTGGTGGACAACGCCTAAGGGTTAGGCACTATTTACCCCAACGACTACGCATAGTCTTATCTAAGACTATAATCAATTATTGCAGTGAAGTGAAGAGGCTGAATCGTACTTGAGTTGGCATCTTGTATATATAGTCTGGAACTAATAAGGCTTCTTTGATTTGAGAATATTTTGTGCAATTCTTAATTGGTTATAAGTTTCGTGATTTGTGGTCATTTATGTGTTTTGTGCTAGCTTTGCAATTAGTTTTTGAAAAATTATGGGGTCGGACTATCAAAATACAATATTTTACACTATATAAAAAATTAAAAAAAATAATATTTACACTACGAAGTGAAAAAAATAAAGGGTACCGAGGACCTGTCTGGCGTATGAAAGATACACCCTTACTTGTGGTGTGCTTAATTTTAGTTGGTGAGTAATTAAGACAATGAATATGGGAGCCTATATGACACGTTAAATAGTAAGTTCAAATTTAGTACTAATAATAAATTTATTGTATGGGAAGTGTTATAGAACTTGCTCATATGTTATACCAAAATGGGTTTTATTGAGGGAACATGAAAAAGAAAAAAAAATCTTTAGACCATACGGTATGGAGGAGCTTGAAAGGAGAGCGTGGAGTGACACGTAACAACTACGTCAGCATGGTAGCGTAGAGAAAAAAGCATGAGGTGGCAAAGTGACATGGAAGAGTGATGTGTGTAAAATGCAACATATAAAACACATCAATTAAGGCATAAAACTAACCCTTTTTAAGTACTAATGTTGGAAAAAGAGTGTTTTTGTCTTCCTTTTGTATTTTCAGGATGAAATGAGCTCAAAATCACAAAAGAAGCAAAAAGACCACTAATTCTAACATAAATACAAGAAAAGGAACAAAAGTAGACTGCCCGGACCCTCAACGGCACCTCCCAAAGCAAAAAGGAAGAAACAGAGTCTGAACACGCCCCGTGTCCAGCGAACACGGGGGCGTGCCCAGGAAGCAGCAGAAAAGACAAACCAGTAGAAGCTTCCATTGCCCACCACGGGGCCGTGTCCAGCGAGCACGGGGGCGTGGTGAAAGTACAGCAGGCGCATTAATTGTAATTTGCAATTACAATTAATGAGGAGAGAGAGTGTCAGGCGGGCACGGGGCCGTGTCCAGCGGACACGGGGCCGTGTCCATCCTTCTGTTCAGCCTATAAATAGAGGAGCTTGGCTTCATTCTCTCTCATCCCTTGGCACACCACATCTCTCACACTTCATCCACCACCCACCACCAGCATAACACCATCATCCACCACCATCATCCATTGTCCATCGTAGAGTGTGTGAGTCGTCTCGGGATCCAAGATTGATCGTAAGAGGAGTTCTTGACAATCAAGGCCATGTTTGCCTAAGTCTCTTACATCACTTGGTGAAGACAAGTGTTTAGTATAATACTTTTTATTTTTAAACTTTTGCACTTTTTATTTGGTTTTGTATTAATGACTTTAATAACTAGTTACTTATGTTGAAGGTGATCTTTCCTTATCGTTTGTCCGTGGTGTCTTGCCGTTATTTTACTGTCTATATAAAATAAAAGATTTTCACCATTCATATCTCCACGGTCTATATGGAGGTATGTTGGCTACCTGGTCGGGGGTTAAGGGAACGGTTTGGTAAGGGTCTTGCCCTTGTTCAGCGTTTAGAGGTCCTGCTTGGGACCTGGGTCAAATTTAGTAGGATCTCCTTCAATGCCCATAGGTATTGGATGGCGGGGATCCAAACTCTTTGACCCCCTCATAAGTTAACTACTATTAATACTATAACCCGGCTATTTAGGACTGTATCCCTGCTGACTCAGACTACTTAGCCGAGGGTAACGTCACCGCCAAAAGCGGGGCCTACCACAATTTGCATTAATAACTTAATTCATTATCTTTCAATAATCCGACCCTTTAGGATTGTATCCTTGCTGACTCAAACTACTGGGTTGAGGGTAACGTCACCTTCAAAAGAGGGGCCTACTACAATAACTAAGATAATCTCTTAAACAAGTGCAAAAGTGCGAAAATAATCAAAGGTTATACTAATACACGTGTCGGATCCAAGTGATTCATCTTGTCTATCTGTTTTTATTTTATTTTTATTTTCAGCATTTAGTTAATTTTTATTTTTCTTAGTTTAAAACATTTTTCTAACTTTTTGATTTGATTAGACGTTGAGGATAAACCGGTATTAAAAGCTCTTGTGTCATTGGACGACCTCGGTATCTTACCAACACTATACTACGTCCACGATGGGTGCACTTGCCCATATGTGTGTTTAGTGTTAGTGAATATCGTGTTTTATAAATTTAAAACTTGGCTAAAAGTGTAAAAAGGGCTTAAATACTCATCAAAAATAATATTACACCTAACGCACATCAAGTTTTTGGTGTCGTTGCCGGGGACACAAGGATTTTAAGAAAGTTAGGAATCAACGGCCTAATCATATTTTTATTTTTCTTTAATTTTTGGGATTTTTTCTTAGATTTTTAGCTTCTGCAGAGCTCAACACGGGGCCGTGCCTGCTGAACACGCCCCGTGCTCAATCATTGGAACTGGCAATCCTGTTTTAAGTCAGACAGTAGGCTGAACACGGGGCCGTGTCCACTCAACACGCCCCCGTGCCCAAGATTCAGTTACTGAAAACAGAACCGTTAGATCCCGGCGGTTGGTAATTTCTGACACAAACATGAGTGATAGTAATTCTTTTTACTTTCGGCACTCTTATGGTTTGTGGTGTCGAATATGTGGAGGCGAACATGAGGAATTAAAATGTTTTTTCCTCACTTATAGGCCCCACTATATAGACCCACCAATTCCTTGCAACCTTAAGAGGGGCGAAAATAAAATAAGCACTATTTCTCCCTCGAATGCGCCCAGCCAGATATTCTAGGAGAAATGCTCCTTGACGAGCTATTTCAACTAGAAGAACTACTTCTCAATTGGTCAAAAGAACTTAGGAAGGATTTTTTAGATCCATCCCAAGATGATGACCATGAGGAAATGTTGGAACCGCATTCCGACAACCTCGTTGCTCCCGAAAATACCTTCTTACTTAGAAAAGACGCGGACGATAGTCGTCCCTGTGTCGATTGTGCCGTGAAGGACTCCCCATCGACTTCGTTCGATGCATACATAGACCTGAGCGATTCGGCATACACCTTCTTTAACGAGAGTCCGGGAAAGGGTTGGACTTGTCCACCTAGAATGAAAATAGGAATTACCCTCACCGACAACCTCTTGCGTTCTCGCCTTAGTATAGGGCAATTAAGGTATCTTAGGCACTTTGGGGTTGTTCCAACAAGTCAAGAGCCACCCGATATAGATTAGCTCCTTAGTAAAGACAAAACTTCATAAGACAGCTTTCCGACACGGGGCCGTGCCCGGCCAACACGCCCCCGTGTCCACCAAAAGATTCCCCTCTGATCAGATCGTCAGAATACGGACAAACTGTGTCAGAATTTCATCTGCACACGGGGCCGTGTCCAGCGGACACGGGGCCGTGTCCAGCAGGCTGTCATTTTCTATAAATGCAGCCAAAAATCCTGCACATTTGGACCAACTTGGGGACAGAGATTTGAAGGAATCTTCTCTCAAACAATCCTAGGTAAGTCTAAAAGAAGTTTCCAACAACCCATCTTGTCCTTTCCTCTTCTAGACATTTCCTTCTTCTTCATCTTTCTTCAAGAACTACCATGAAAAGTTTGAATTTTCAATCTTTGTGGTAGGGAACAATGGGTTTTGATCATAGAATCTTGGTAAAAACATGTTATGTAATACTGTTAAAGTTATTTACTGTCAAAAAGCTTGCATAAACTCAGAAAATAACTTAAAAACCCAAGATTCCTTGCTCCAAAATTCTGCAGAAAGATGAACACGGGGCCGTGCTCAATGAGCACGGGGCCGTGTCCAGAAACTGTTTCGTCATATAAACTGCATTTGGTTTATTTTTCGTAGAATGGCGAGTGAAAACAGCGAAACATCATCCGTTCATTCCTCAAACAGCCGAAGGGGAAGGAGGCCTTCCGTTGAAGCTACACTTGTGCACTACGTGATAGCGCTAAGGGAAGCTCTCGGCGAAATGACGTCAGTAGAGGAGGTCCTCATTGACCGTATTAACGATCTTACAATGGGACTTGAAAGCAGCTTCCAAGAAATTAACCTTTTGCACCAAAGGTTAAACATTTTGGTAGCACCCCCTATGGAACCGGTCCTTCCACAACAAGACTGGAACTTGGCACTCGGTGTTAACAACCCTACCAGGTGGGGAGACTTTCCCGCAGAACCTCCTATGGAAAATCCACAAGAAGTTCCAGCGGAAGTTGAAACTCCTCAAACCAATGCAAACGAGCCCTCTTTTCTCCTCCCAAGGGAGGTAGAGGAGTGGCTTGCCGACATATGAGGAGAACCGTACCCGAAAGGAGGAGCTCTACAAAGCCTTATCTAACCAAGACTAATATCTTCTTGGAAATTTTGCTAAATTAAAATAAAACATAGGGCTAGAACTCCATAAGTCTAATATCTATGTAGTTTTTATCTTAGTGTAATATCTCTCTATGATTTGCAATATTATGATGGTTTTTATGATTGATGGTTGTTTTGAGAATAAAACACACTCATGGTGGTAATGGATGAAAAAGGGAACGAGAAAAAATGGAACCATGCACGAAGAACAGAGCAACCCGACAAAAATCTCCATCACAGAAGGCTCAACACGGGCCGTGCCCAACCAACACGGCCCCGTGCTGAGTCCCTGCAGAAAAATCACCCAGTTCAGGTAATTGGACACGGGCCGTGTTCAGCGGACACGCCCCCGTGTCCAGGCTTCTGTTTCAATTCTGAAATTTTTGTTACTGGCACTTGACCACGGGGCCGTGCCCGGTGAACACGGGGCCGTGTCCAGGATGCCAGTAACATAAATCTTTGCTTTTTAACATACTTTTATACATTCTAATCAACCAAAAATATTATTTTTGGACACATTGAGGACAATGTGTAATTTAAGTGTGGGGGGGATGTTAAAACCTTGAAATTTTGCAAAATCCTAAACACAAGCCTTACACAAAACTCTATTGGAACCGCTAAACACCCCAAATTTTTTCAAAAACTTTTTCATTTTTTTTATTTACTTGTCTTAGTTTAAGTTGGGAAGAACAAGTTCTAAAAAAGGTTATATTTTTACAAGTTTACAACTGATAGCGTCGTGATAAAAAAGAACCAACATAAGAAAATTATGAAACGGCATAACAAGCCTAGTTTAAAATTCGATTATATATGCTTGGTCACATTAAAAACCCATTCCCACAAAAGTGAGTTTTGAGCCTTTATTGAGCATAAAAATACACATATTTAGATTAAATGCTCATTTTTCGTTTCTTGTGTGAATAGCCGCTCGGTCCTTACAAATTTAGAACTTGCCACGACGATACATTCCCGGTCCTTACCAACTTAAACCCAAGTAAGTAAATGATGGAGGCATTAGGACTAACTATTTTTCTTTCAAAACCATTATTTTTCATTTTTTTTACCTACCCAAAATCCCCCTAGAAAACCCCTTTGAGCCTAAACCTTTCATTTCATTACCCCAAAAACCATTTTTACCCACCAAAAACCTTTTTCATTTTTTTTTTCACCCTTTATTTTAGTAACAAGCTCGGTTTTTCGTCAACTTGCCCTTTCATGTGACATCAAAAAAAAAAAAAAAATGATGATGAAGTCAAAAACAAACAAAAGCTATAAAAGCTTGTTTGGAGAAATACTTCAAAATAAAAAGTCACTAAAAATAAGGTACTTCACGAAAACCGACGCTTGTTACGATTTTTCACCCTTTTTACTAACCACTAACCAACCACCCACCTTTAAACCCAAGCCTTCACCCAAAAAGTCCTCTTGATATTTACAAAGGTAAAAAGTTAAAAAGGAGGAGGATTGATTGCTTGGCAAGCCTATGGAAAGACGTAAGTTCCGTGCCGCTCTCGAGTGATTCACTAAAATATACACCTTCGGCCGAGTGTTGAGTGATCTCCCGTGAGGTATGTGAACTTGTATATAAATGGAATTTTAATAAGGCATGCTATGCCCAAATAAGTAATTTATCTTATGAAAAGTTCAAAATAAATCATAACGAATAGGATTGTAAATAAATAAAAATAAAGCCTATAAAAACCTTGGATTCCCGACACTCTAGGACAAGCTAAAAAACTTCTCTTCTACCTATTCCATTTGGGAGTGTAAGCCACATTTAAAGAGTTTTGCTTGAGGACAAGCAAAAGTTCAAGTGTGGGGGTATTTGATGTGTGTAAAATGCAACATATAAAACACATCAATTAAGGCATAAAACTAACCCTTTTTAAGTACTAATGTTGGAAAAAGAGTGTTTTTGTCTTCCTTTTGTATTTTCAGGATGAAATGAGCTCAAAATCACAAAAGAAGCAAAAAGACCACTAATTCTACCATAAATACAAGAAAAGGAACAAAAGTAGACTGCCCGGACCCTCAACGGCACCTCCCAAAGCAAAAAGGAAGAAACAGAGTCTGAACACGCCCCGTGTCCAGCGAACACGGGGGCGTGCCCAGGAAGCAGCAGAAAAGACAAACCAGTAGAAGCTTCCATTGCCCACCACCGGGCCGTGTCCAGCGAGCACGGGGGCGTGGTGAAAGTACAGCAGGCGCATTAATTGTAATTTGCAATTACAATTAATGAGGAGAGAGAGTGTCAGGCGGGCACGGGGCCGTGTCCAGCGGACACGGGGCCGTGTCCAGCCTTCTGTTCAGCCTATAAATAGAGGAGCTTGTCTTCATTCTCTCTCATCCCTTGGCACACCACCTCTCTCACACTTCATCCACCACCCACCACCACCATAACACCATCATCCACCACCATCATCCATTGTCCATCGTAGAGTGTGTGAGTCGTCTCGGGATCCAAGATTGATCGTAAGAGTTCTTGACAATCAAGGCCATGTTTGCCTAAGTCTCTTACATCACTTGGTGAAGACAAGTGTTTAGTATAATACTTTTTATTTTTAATCTTTTGCACTTTTTATTTGGTTTTGTATTAATGACTTTAATAACTAGTTACTTATGTTGAAGGTGATCTTTCCTTATCGTTTGTCCGTGGTGTCTTGGCGTTATTTTACTGTCTATATAAAATAAAAGATTTTCACCATTCATATCTCCACGGTCTATATGGAGGTATGTTGGCTACCTGGTCGGGGGTTAAGGGAACGGTTTGGTAAGGGTCTTGCCCTTGTTCAGCGTTTAGAGGTCCTGCTTGGGACCTGGGTCAAATTTAGTAGGATCTCCTTCAATGCCCATAGGTATTGGATGGCGGGGATCCAAACTCTTTGACCCCCTCATAAGTTAACTACTATTAATACTATAACCCGGCTATTTAGGACTGTATCCCTGCTGACTCAGACTACTTAGCCGAGGGTAACGTCACCGCCAAAAGCGGGGCCTACCATAATTTGCATTAATAACTTAATTCATTATCTTTCAATAATCCGACCCTTTAGGATTGTATCCTTGCTGACTCAAACTACTGGGTTGAGGGTAACGTCGCCTTCAAAAGAGAGGCCTACTACAATAACTAAGATAATCTCTTAAACAAGTGCAAAAGTGCGAAAATAATCAAAGGTTATACTAATACACGTGTCGGATCCAAGTGATTCATCTTGTCTATCTGTTTTTATTTTATTTTTATTTTCAGCATTTAGTTAGTTTTTATTTTTCTTAGTTTAAAACATTTTTCTAACTTTTTGATTTGATTAGACGTTGAGGATAAACCGGTATTAAAAGCTCTTGTGTCCTTGGACGACCTCGGTATCTTACCAACACTATACTACGTCCACGATGGGTGCACTTGCCCATATGTGTGTTTAGTGTTAGTGAATATCGTGTTTTATAAATTTAAAACTTGGCTAAAAGTGTAAAAAGGGCTTAAATACTCATCAAAAATAATATTACACCTAACGCACATCAAAGAGAATAAAAAAATTAAAAAAAAAATAAACATCAACCAATCAAAACATACCTAAACTACACCCACCAATTAAGAGACTCCATCTCACCCACATATTTGCCTCCACGCTGGTGGAAATTCTCATGCCCCACCCACAACACCGTCGTCCACACGATAAGCGGGGTGGGGGCTTTCATGCCCTTTTTCCACGCACACACCGAACGTATGGTGTTAGGTGGGTGCAACAATTACGAAGACTGTCATAAAAAAGGCCATACTTGGCCACTTGGGTAGCATCTTTGCAATGAAATTTAAAGAAAACTATTGTAAAGTAGATAGTTTTGTTAATTTTTAAACTTTGCTAACCATTCATCTTATGAAAAAAGTTAGAAAAATGGTCTCTGTGATAAGAAAAGTTTCAGTAATAGAAGTTTTTATTTATCTTTTAATACTTTTATAACTAACATTACATAGATTAAAAGAAACATAAAAACAATATCTCATAAAAAATTTTATATAATCGTTTATTCTCCTTCGTTGCAGAGTCTTCTTTAACATTTAATCATCCGCTACTCGTTTAGTCACTTGGGGGTTAGTCAAGCGTATCGATGCATCGTACGCGATTTCGTCATCGTCTAGTGGTTGTGCCCTTCCTTTAAATACATCATATTCGTGTATTTTATCTTCCCCTGCAATTTTGCCTTCAAGATTTGAAATATGTTGTACACGTTATGGGTTATCCAAGAAGTCCTCCAAGCAAATGCACATTTCCATTGGCATGCGATGTGAGTCGCGTTCGTCGAATGGATAATACCTTGTGACTAAGAGAAAAAGCCGATTTTCATTTGCCGACAAAGTAAAGTTTGAAGCAGCGACAAGAAACCTACCACAATTTTGGTATCACGCCTTTTTTTACCATTTGACATTACGCATAAATCAAAATTTGCCCATAGTTTTGGATCATTACTCATTTTCGAGATCCTCTTCACAACCAATTCACTAGAAGAAGCACCAACGCTAATCGAATATTGATCACTTGAACTAGCTAGAAATGTTGTGGGACTAAACCAATACAACAAAACTAGTATTTATACATGTTGTGGTGGTAAAAAAAAAATGAACCAAAATCTCGTCCAAACAACTAGTTAACGGTCAAATGACCCTTCCATATTCAGTATAGTTAACTAGTATCTATGTTTATTAACACAAGTTCTCTATAGGAACTCCAAATTCGAGTATCCTCATCTAAACTTCTTCTTCCATATTCAGTATGGCGTTTACATTTTTCACCATAACCCTTCTTCTGGAGTCGAATTCTATAACGAACCTGTTGATTGAAATGTTGAACCCCCAAGATACTACAATTTCCATTTTTACTTTGTGTAAATTTCTTGAAAGTATTCTGAGGTTTGCAATTTTGTAGAGACTGATGTTTTTCTTTTTCAAGTATGATCAATGAAAGGGATGTTAAGTTCATTTATATAATGAGTTTTAGGCGCGTGATTTTGGACGGGAGTTTTTCCACATTGAATGTAAAGCATTAAAGCCTCTTGTGTTTTTTGGCATTTTGTTTTTCTTTTTTTTATTAGTACAATAAAGTCTCTGGCGTTTCAGATTTTTTATTATTAATTTGACAGCGTGTAGCTTTTTCGGCATTTTTATTTTTCTTCTTAATAAGTAAAAAGACTAGATTACCCTTAATATACCTCTCAACATTACCAAAATTGTTAATATCGACAAAAACACCACCGCTTCAATTTAGTCTGTAGATTGTTTTGATCCAACAGCGGTGATCCGTTCTCACCATTGTCACACTTTAAGATGTTTTCCCCAGATCCTTTCCATATATATATATATATATATATATATATATATATATATATATATATATATATATATATATATATATATAGGTAAAGAGTAAAATACAAATGCGCTTATCGTACGATACGTACGCGATCATCCCAGCCGTTCGATCAGGTGCAGATCTGGTGCGAATTCAATACATATCGCATGTGAAAAAATGGTTAGCATGGGGTAGTGTGAAAAATGGCATGGGGTGTGTAGATGGACAAAATCGCATGTGAAAAAATGGCATGGGGTAATGTGAAAAATGGCATGGGGTGTGTAGAATCGCATGTGGAAGATTGAATATCACATGTGAAAAAATGGCTAGCATGGGGTAATGTGAAAAATAGCATGGGGTGTGTAGAATCGCATGTGGAAAATTGAATATCGCATGTTGATGTGTGTAAAATGCAACATATAAATTACATCAAATGAGGCATAAAACAAACCCTTTTTAAGTACTAATGTTGGAAAAAGAGTGTTTTTGTCTTCCTTTTGTATTTTCAGGATGAAATGAGCTCAAATACACAAAAGAAGCAAAAAGACAGCTAATTCTAGCATAAATACAAGAAAAGGAACAAAAGTAGATTGCCCGAACCCTCAACGGCATCCTCCCAAGCAAAGAAGAGAAAACAGAAGACTGAACACGCCCCGTGCTCAGCCAGCACGGGGCCGTGCCCAAGAAGCAGTAGAAAAGACAAACCTGTAGAAGCTTCTATTGCCCACCACGGGGGCCGTGTCCAGTTAGCACGGGGGCGTGGCGAAAGTACAGCAGGCGCATTAATTGTAATTGCGAATTACAATTAATGAAGAGAGAGAGTGTCAGACGGGCACGGGGGCGTGTCCAGCGGACACGTGGCCGTGCCCAGCCTTCTGTTCAGCCTATAAATAGGAGTGCTTGGTTTCATTCCAACTTATCCCTTGGCACACCACCTCTCTCACACTTCATCCACCACCCACCACCACCATAACACCATCATCCACTACCATCATCCATTGTCCATCGTAGAGTGTGTGAGTCGTCTCGGGATCCAAGATTGATAGTAAGAGTTCTTGACAATCAAGGCCATGTTTGCCTAAGTCTCTTACATCACTTGGTGAAGACAAGTGTTTAGTATAATACTTTTTATTTTTAATCTTTTGCACTTTTTATTTGGTTTTGTATTAATGACTTTAATAACTAGTTACTTATGTTGAAGGTGATCTTTCCTTATCGTTTGTCCGTGGTGTCTTGGCATTATTTTACTGTCTATATAAAATAAAAGATTTTCACAATTCATATCTCCACGGTCTATATGGAGGTTTGTTGGCTACCTGGTCGGGGGTTAAGGGAACGGTTTGGTAAGGGTCTTGCCCTTGTTCAGCGTTTAGAGGTCCTGCAAGGGACCTGGGTCAAATTTAGTAGGATCTCCTTCAATGCCCATAGGTATTGGATGGCGGGGATCCAAACTCTTTGACCCCCTCATAAGTTAACTACTATTAATAATATAACCCGGCTATTTAGGACTGTATCCCTGCTGACTCAGACTACTTAGCCAAGGGTAACGTCACCACCAAAAGCGGGGCCTACCATAATTTGTATTAATAACTTAATTCATTATCTTCCAATAATCCAACCCTTTAGGATTGTATCCTTGCTGACTCAAACTACTGGGTTGAGGGTAACGTCGCCTTCAAAAGAGGGGCCTACTACAATAACTAAGATAATCTCTTAAACAAGTGCAAAAGTGCAAAAATAATCAAAGGTTATACTAATACATGAGTCGGATCCAAGTGATTCATCTTGTCTATCTGTTTTTATTTTATTTTTATTTTATTTTTATTTTTCAGCATTTAGTTAGTTTTTATTTTTCTAGTTTAAAACCTTTTTCTAACTTTTTGATTTGATTAGTCGTTGAGGATAAACCGGTACTAAAAGCTCTTCTGTCCTTGGACGACCTCAGTATCTTACCAACACTATACTACGTCCACGATGGGTGCACTTGCCCATATGCGTGTCTAGTGTTAGTAAATATCGTGTTTTATAAATTTAAAACTTGGCTAAAAAGTGTAAAAGGGCTTAAAATATACATCAAAAATATATAACACCTCGCACACATCAAGTTTTTTTGGCGCCATTGCCGGGGACACAAGGATTTTAAGAAAGCTTAAAATCAACGGCCTAATCAGTTTTTCAAAACCTTTTCAAAACGCGCGCACATTTTTCTGCATTTTAGTTTAGTTTGCATTTACAGTAGCCTGAACACGGGGCCGTGCTCACTGAACACGCCCCCGTGCTGCATATTTTTAGTTAGATACCCAGATACAAAGTCTGAACACGGGGTCGTGCTCACTGAACACGCCCCCGTGCTCAACGTGACCAGTAACTTAATTAAAACGCCCAGATACAGATCCTGAACACAGGTCCGTGTTCACCAGACACGGGGCCGTGTCCAGCCTCTGTTTCCGTCTTTGTTTTTGTTTTCTGGTCCCGAGACTCAGTTGTGGTCTGCTGAGTGATTCTTATGGATCAATACTCAGGAGATTACAACTACACCTATGATGAGGATGATTATAGGGTAATTATTGCACTAATTGTCGTAACACACGCTCGGTTCAATATAATAACTCATATCAACCATCCAACTCATACAACTACTATGAGGAGTCCAGGTACGAGCCATCAACTTCATACACATCCTATGAAGACCAAAGGTATGAACCTCCTTCCTCATACTCATATTTTGATGAACCAAGGTATGAACCTTCATATTCATACTTTGAAGATTCAAGATATGAGCCACCACCTTCATACACTTATTATGAGGAACCATGGCGTGAACAACCCACCTCATATGAGTACTATGAAGAACAAAGTTTCGACCCTTATCCATCATATGCTTACAATGAAGAACAATGGTGTGAACCATCTACTTCATATGAGTACTATGAGGAGCCAAGGATCGAACAACCGGATTCAAGCTTTGAGGAGCCCAATTCTTTTTCTCTCACCGAAGTGACCAATAGGATATTAGAACACATTAAAACTATCGAATGTTACATGAAAGAATCTCGCGCAAGGGAAGAGGAGTCCCGCGCAAGAGAAGAATTAAATTGTAATAATAACGTAGAGATAATTAAAAATGTAAAAATGGAAGAACAAGAAAGTGAAAAACCGACACATGAGTTAAACAACGAAAAGGTGAGTCCGATAACGTTAAATTACAAGAAGAGTCTAATTTTGAAGAAATTAATCTCTTGTCACCTACTTTCGAAAATCATTGTTTAGTAACCCCTCATGCCAAGTTTTTAAAAGAGTTAAACACTAGTGCTAAAATCAAAGAAATAGTAAGTGTTAAGTTAACTAATGATCAAACCTCGCTAATAAAAGAAGATCCTTTTGAAATTAACATTACACCGTTTCCATGTTTCTTTCAAAATTCCTTTATTAGTAATATCACCATTGATAAAGATCTTTGTGTTAACATAATGCCTAACTACATTTTTGAAAAATTAAGTATTAGTGATTTCGCTCCACTTAAAATACCCATTTTTCTATCCGATCGGAAGGTAATAAAATCAATCGGTGTAGTTGAGGATGTCTTGGTTCAAACAAATCAAATGGTTATTCCAACCGACTTTGTCATCCTCGAGGACGCTCCTCTAGTCTTAGGAAAACCTTTTGTGAAAACTCGTGAAGCTTTGAAAAACCGGAAATACAACAATCTACCTCTTCAATTAGGGGCATTCAAAAGGAGCATAGATCTTGAGCGTTCAATGAAATATCCTTTTGGCAATAATGACCCCCTAATTGAAGATGAGCCAGAACCACCCGATAAGGAGGGTCTAGCCAAGGACCCTTATAAACGTGGTGCACCACGGAGGCATTCCGCGGAACTATCCTTAGTTTTAGATTAGTTTAACTTTTATGCTTTCTAGTTTAGTTTTAATTTGCAGGAATAAAACACACTCGGGATGGTGAAGGATACTAAGGGAAGCTTGAACCAACACCCCATGCACAAAAACAGAGCCTGTCGACAATTTTTCTTCATTGCAGCAAGTTCAGCATGGGGCCGTGCTCACCCAACACGCCCCCGTGCCCAAAACTCTGCAGAAATGCCCAATTCAGGTATCTGGACACGGGGCCGTGCTCACTGAACACGCCCCCGTGCCCAACCTTCTGTTTACTTTTGGTACTGGCAGTCTAGACATGGGGCCGTGCTCAGCCAACACCACCCCGTGTTCAGCTACCCAGTATGTAACACCTCGAAATTTTGTGTCCAATGATGTGTTAACACGTGTCATTTGTTTACACGTGGCATCTATAATAAATAAAGGACTAATTTTGACAAACCTTGAAAGTATATATAAATTCGAGGGTTATAAATATCAACAAGGGTAAATATACTGTATAGTATCCCTAAATAATGCTTAAACCTTCAAACGAATAAATTATAGATCGTACAAAAAAATAAAACGCGGAAGAAAGTGAGAGATTACAAACTACAGGGGTTAACTGTGTCAACATGTTTAATAATACCTCTGAGTGACCCTTTAACGTTCCAAAGACTTTGTAACGGTATTATACCCTCACTAAAATAATATATATGAATTTCGCGAAGTTTCGATATGAAACGAGAAAGTTACGATCGAATTCGTAGAAGAAGGGTTAAAAGCGTCAACAGCGAAAGTTAAGGCTTTCCAATATAATTAATAAATAAACCGGGGACTTAATAATGCGGGTAATTAACACGAGGCCCCTATCGGTAAATAACCAAGGGCCAAACCGCAAAGTTACCCCTTCAAAACCGAAAGGTCAGGCGAATCATTACGAAAGATTTCGTTATTAATGGCCAGATTCTGTAATAATTACAAAAAGATTTAAAAATTCAGAAAATATAACCTTAGGCGACCCGCGTAAGGTTTCAACATAAGTTGAGGCGGGCCGCGAGCCTCCTCTATTTCGCGTCTGATTTTTGAACTTTAGGCGACCCGCGTTAAAATGGCATGGAACTCCCATGCGGGCCGCGTAAAGTGCCCAGATGCAGAAAAATTGTGTTTTCTTGGCTTTTGGAACTTGTGAACGATCAAACCACAAACAAAGAGGCATGGGCACCCTACAAATGACCCATATCACTTAGGGGACACCTACCATTACCTCTGGTCAGATGGTAGTGCTTGCAATGATCAACAA